>NW_027257594.1:0-212295 GCF_043159975.1 Macaca nemestrina
TGGCGGGCCGCGGGTGGCGGCTGGGAGCCCGATGGCGGGGGGGTGCCGGCACCCCCGGCGATGGGGCTCCCAGAGGCCAGGGGGGCGGGGCCGCGGGTGGCGGCTGGGAGCCCGATGGCGGGGGGTGCCGGCACCCCCGGCGATGGGGCTCCCAGAGGCCAGGGGGGCGGGCCGCGGGTGGCGGCTGGGAGCCCGAACGCGGGGGGTGCCGGCACCCCCGGCGATGGGGCTCCCAGAGGCCAGGGGGGCGGGCCGCGGGTGGCGGCTGGGAGCCCGAACGCGGGGGGTGCCGGCACCCCCGGCGATGGGGCTCCCAGAGGCCAGGGGGGCGGGCCGCGGGTGGCGGCTGGGAGCCCGAACGCGGGGGGTGCCGGCACCCCCGGCGATGGGGCTCCCAGAGGCCAGGGGGGCGGGCCGCGGGTGGCGGCTGGGAGCCCGAACGCGGGGGGTGCCGGCACCCCCGGCGATGGGGCTCCCAGAGGCCAGGGGGGCGGGCCGCGGGTGGCGGCTGGGAGCCCGATGGCGGGGGGTGCCGGCACCCCCGGCGATGGGGCTCCCAGAGGCCAGGGGGGCGGGCCGCGGGTGGCGGCTGGGAGCCCGATGGCGGGGGGTGCCGGCACCCCCGGCGATGGGGCTCCCAGAGGCCAGGGGGGCGGGCCGCGGGTGGCGGCTGGGAGCCCGATGGCGGGGGGTGCCGGCACCCCCGGCGATGGGGCTCCCAGAGGCCAGGGGGGCGGGCCGCGGGTGGCGGCTGGGAGCCCGATGGCGGGGGGTGCCGGCACCCCCGGCGATGGGGCTCCCAGAGGCCAGGGGGGCGGGCCGCGGGTGGCGGCTGGGAGCCCGATGGCGGGGGGTGCCGGCACCCCCGGCGATGGGGCTCCCAGAGGCCAGGGGGGCGGGCCGCGGGTGGCGGCTGGGAGCCCGATGGCGGGGGGTGCCGGCACCCCCGGCGATGGGGCTCCCAGAGGCCAGGGGGGCGGGCCGCGGGTGGCGGCTGGGAGCCCGATGGCGGGGGGTGCCGGCACCCCCGGCGATGGGGCTCCCAGAGGCCAGGGGGGCGGGCCGCGGGTGGCGGCTGGGAGCCCGATGGCGGGGGGTGCCGGCACCCCCGGCGATGGGGCTCCCAGAGGCCAGGGGGGCGGGCCGCGGGGTGGCGGCTGGGAGCCCGATGGCGGGGGGTGCCGGCACCCCCGGCGATGGGGCTCCCAGAGGCCAGGGGGGCGGGCCGCGGGTGGCGGCTGGGAGCCCGATGGCGGGGGGTGCCGGCACCCCCGGCGATGGGGCTCCCAGAGGCCAGGGGGGCGGGCCGCGGGTGGCGGCTGGGGAGCCCGATGGCGGGGGGTGCCGGCACCCCCGGCGATGGGGCTCCCAGAGGCCAGGGGGGCGGGCCGCGGGTGGCGGCTGGGAGCCCGATGGCGGGGGGTGCCGGCACCCCCGGCGATGGGGCTCCCAGAGGCCAGGGGGGCGGGCCGCGGGTGGCGGCTGGGAGCCCGATGGCGGGGGGTGCCGGCACCCCCGGCGATGGGGCTCCCAGAGGCCAGGGGGGCGGGCCGCGGGTGGCGGCTGGGAGCCCGATGGCGGGGGGTGCCGGCACCCCCGGCGATGGGGCTCCCAGAGGCCAGGGGGGCGGGCCGCGGGTGGCGGCTGGGAGCCCGATGGCGGGGGGTGCCGGCACCCCCGGCGATGGGGCTCCCAGAGGCCAGGGGGGCGGGCCGCGGGTGGCGGCTGGGAGCCCGATGGCGGGGGGTGCCGGCACCCCCGGCGATGGGGCTCCCAGAGGCCAGGGGGGCGGGCCGCGGGTGGCGGCTGGGAGCCCGATGGCGGGGGGTGCCGGCACCCCCGGCGATGGGGCTCCCAGAGGCCAGGGGGGCGGGCCGCGGGTGGCGGCTGGGAGCCCGATGGCGGGGGGTGCCGGCACCCCCGGCGATGGGGCTCCCAGAGGCCAGGGGGGCGGGCCGCGGGTGGCGGCTGGGAGCCCGATGGCGGGGGGTGCCGGCACCCCCGGCGATGGGGCTCCCAGAGGCCAGGGGGGCGGGCCGCGGGGTGGCGGCTGGGAGCCCGATGGCGGGGGGTGCCGGCACCCCCGGCGATGGGGCTCCCACAAGGCTCCCAGAAGCCAGGGGGGCGGGCCGGGGGTGGCGGCTGGGAGCCGATCGCGGGGGGTGCCTGCACCCCCGGAGATGGGGCTCCCAGAGCCAGGGGGGCGGGCCGGGGGTGGCGGCTGGGAGCCCGATCGCGGGGGGTGCCTGCACCCCGGCAGATGGAGGCTCCCAGAAGCCAGGGGGGCGGGCCGGGGGTGGCGGCTGGGAGCCCGATCGCGGGGGGTGCCGGCACCCCCGGCGATGGGGCTCCCAGAAGCCAGGGGGGCGGGCCGGGGTGGCGGCTGGGAGCCCGATCGCGGGGGTGCCGGCACCCCCGGCGATGGGGCTCCCAGAGGCCAGGGGGGCGGGCCGGGGTGGCGGCTGGGAGCCCGATCGGCGGGGGGTGCCGGCACCCCCGGCGATGGGGCTCCCAGAGGCCAGGGGGGCGGGCCGCGGGTGGCGGCTGGGAGCCCGATGGCGGGGGGTGCCGGCACCCCCGGCGATGGGGCTCCCAGAGGCCAGGGGGGCGGGCCGCGGGTGGCGGCTGGGAGCCCGATGGCGGGGGGTGCCGGCACCCCCGGCGATGGGGCTCCCAGAGGCCAGGGGGGCGGGCCGCGGGGGGCGGCTGGGAGCCCGATGGCGGGGGGTGCCGGCACCCCCGGCGATGGGGCTCCCAGAGGCCAGGGGGGCGGGCCGCGGGTGGCGGCTGGGAGCCCGATGGCGGGGGGTGCCGGCACCCCCGGCGATGGGGCTCCCAGAGGCCAGGGGGGCGGGCCGCGGGGGGCGGCTGGGAGCCCGATGGCGGGGGGTGCCGGCACCCCCGGCGATGGGGCTCCCAGAGGCCAGGGGGGCGGGCCGCGGGGGGCGGCTGGGAGCCCGATGGCGGGGGGTGCCGGCACCCCCGGCGATGGGGCTCCCAGAGGCCAGGGGGGCGGGCCGCGGGGGGCGGCTGGGAGCCCGATGGCGGGGGGTGCCGGCACCCCCGGCGATGGGGCTCCCAGAGGCAGGGGGGCGGGCCGCGGGTGGCGGCTGGGAGCCGATGGCGGGGGGTGCCGGCACCCCCGGCGATGGGGCTCCCAGAGGCCAGGGGGGCGGGCCGCGGGTGGCGGCTGGGAGCCCGATGGCGGGGGTGCCGGCACCCCCGGCGATGGGGCTCCCAGAGGCCAGGGGGGCGGGCCGCGGTGGCGGCTGGGAGCCCGATGGCGGGGGGTGCCGGCACCCCCGGCGATGGGGCTCCCAGAGGCCAGGGGGGCGGGCCGCGGGTGGCGGCTGGGAGCCCGATGGCGGGGGGTGCCGGCACCCCCGGCGATGGGGCTCCCAGAGGCCAGGGGGGCGGGCCGCGGGTGGCGGCTGGGAGCCCGATGGCGGGGGGTGCCGGCACCCCCGGCGATGGGGCTCCCAGAGGCCAGGGGGCGGGCCGCGGGGTGGCGGCTGGGAGCCCGATGGCGGGGGGTGCCGGCACCCCCGGCGATGGGGCTCCCAGAGGCCAGGGGGGCGGGCCGCGGGTGGCGGCTGGGAGCCCGATGGCGGGGGGTGCCGGCACCCCCGGCGATGGGGCTCCCAGAGGCCAGGGGGGCGGGCCGCGGGTGGCGGCTGGGAGCCCGATGGCGGGGGGTGCCGGCACCCCCGGCGATGGGGCTCCCAGAGGCCAGGGGGGCGGGCCGCGGGTGGCGGCTGGGAGCCCGATGGCGGGGGGTGCCGGCACCCCCGGCGATGGGGCTCCCAGAGGCCAGGGGGGCGGGCCGCGGGTGGCGGCTGGGAGCCCGATGGCGGGGGGTGCCGGCACCCCCGGCGATGGGGCTCCCAGAGGCCAGGGGGGCGGGCCGCGGGTGGCGGCTGGGAGCCCGATGGCGGGGGGTGCCGGCACCCCCGGCGATGGGGCTCCCAGAGGCCAGGGGGGCGGGCCGCGGGTGGCGGCTGGGAGCCCGATGGCGGGGGGTGCCGGCACCCCCGGCGATGGGGCTCCCAGAGGCCAGGGGGGCGGGCCGCGGGTGGCGGCTGGGAGCCCGATGGCGGGGGGTGCCGGCACCCCCGGCGATGGGGCTCCCAGAGGCCAGGGGGGCGGGCCGCGGGTGGCGGCTGGGAGCCCGATGGCGGGGGGTGCCGGCACCCCCGGCGATGGGGCTCCCAGAGGCCAGGGGGGCGGGCCGCGGGTGGCGGCTGGGAGCCCGATGGCGGGGGGTGCCGGCACCCCCGGCGATGGGGCTCCCAGAGGCCAGGGGGGCGGGCCGCGGGTGGCGGCTGGGAGCCCGATGGCGGGGGGTGCCGGCACCCCCGGCGATGGGGCTCCCAGAGGCCAGGGGGGCGGGCCGCGGGTGGCGGCTGGGAGCCCGATGGCGGGGGGTGCCGGCACCCCCGGCGATGGGGCTCCCAGAGGCCAGGGGGGCGGGCCGCGGGTGGCGGCTGGGAGCCCGATGGCGGGGGGTGCCGGCACCCCCGGCGATGGGGCTCCCAGAGGCCAGGGGGGCGGGCCGCGGGTGGCGGCTGGGAGCCCGATGGCGGGGGGTGCCGGCACCCCCGGCGATGGGGCTCCCAGAGGCCAGGGGGGCGGGCCGCGGGTGGCGGCTGGGAGCCCGATGGCGGGGGGTGCCGGCACCCCCGGCGATGGGGCTCCCAGAGGCCAGGGGGGCGGGCCGCGGGTGGCGGCTGGGAGCCCGATGGCGGGGGGTGCCGGCACCCCCGGCGATGGGGCTCCCAGAGGCCAGGGGGGCGGGCCGCGGGTGGCGGCTGGGAGCCCGATGGCGGGGGGTGCCGGCACCCCCGGCGATGGGGCTCCCAGAGGCCAGGGGGGCGGGCCGCGGGTGGCGGCTGGGAGCCCGATGGCGGGGGGTGCCGGCACCCCCGGCGATGGGGCTCCCAGAGGCCAGGGGGGCGGGCCGCGGGTGGCGGCTGGGAGCCCGATGGCGGGGGGTGCCGGCACCCCCGGCGATGGGGCTCCCAGAGGCCAGGGGGGCGGGCCGCGGGTGGCGGCTGGGAGCCCGATGGCGGGGGGTGCCGGCACCCCCGGCGATGGGGCTCCCAGAGGCCAGGGGGGCGGGCCGCGGGTGGCGGCTGGGAGCCCGATGGCGGGGGGTGCCGGCACCCCCGGCGATGGGGCTCCCAGAGGCCAGGGGGGCGGGCCGCGGGTGGCGGCTGGGAGCCCGATGGCGGGGGGTGCCGGCACCCCCGGCGATGGGGCTCCCAGAGGCCAGGGGGGCGGGCCGCGGGTGGCGGCTGGGAGCCCGATGGCGGGGGGTGCCGGCACCCCCGGCGATGGGGCTCCCAGAGGCCAGGGGGGCGGGCCGCGGGTGGCGGCTGGGAGCCCGATGGCGGGGGGTGCCGGCACCCCCGGCGATGGGGCTCCCAGAGGCCAGGGGGGCGGGCCGCGGGTGGCGGCTGGGAGCCCGATCGCGGGGGGTGCCGGCACCCCCGGCGATGGGGCTCCCAGAGGCCAGGGGGGCGGGCCGCGGGTGGCGGCTGGGAGCCCGATGGCGGGGGGTGCCGGCACCCCCGGCGATGGGGCTCCCAGAGGCCAGGGGGGCGGGCCGCGGGTGGCGGCTGGGAGCCCGATCGCGGGGGGTGCCGGCACCCCCGGCGATGGGGCTCCCAGAGGCCAGGGGGGCGGGCCGCGGGTGGCGGCTGGGAGCCCGATCGCGGGGGGTGCCGGCACCCCCGGCGATGGGGCTCCCAGAGGCCAGGGGGGCCGTCCGGGGGTGGCGGCTGGGAGCCCGATCGGAGGGCGTGCCTGTCCCCCCGGCGATGGGGCTCCCAGAGGCCAGGGGGGCGGGCCGGGGGTGGCGGCTGGGAGCCCGATCGCGGGGGGTGCCTGACCCCCCTGCGATGGTGATCCCAGAAGCCAGGGGGGCCGTCCGGGGGTGGCTCCTGGCAACCTGATCTGGATATTTGGGAGAGTAACACAAGGGGTTTTCCAGTGTCTGTAATTCTGAGATTAATATCTGTCTCTCGGCTTTGGAATATTGAGAAGGATGAAACAGGGTGAATGTCCACCCTGTGCCACATTGCGAGTAATATCAGCCTGTCCCCTCCATGGGTATTAGGAACAATATCCCAGACTGGGTGTACGCCTCCTGCTGTACAGAGTGCAATATCATCCTCTCCCTCCCAGGATAGTAATTACAATATCACTGGGCGGGAGCACACAGCCTGTGAATTATTATCATCCTCTCCAACTCCGTATACTAGGAACTATATCTCAGAAAAACTGTCCCCTCAGTGCCATATTCGGACTAATAGCAAAGGCTTCTTCCAGGAATATTAGGAGCAATATTACCGCGTAGCTATCCATCCATTGCTATAATTGGAGTCATGTGATACTCTACCCCCGTTCATATTAGGATCAGTGTCACGTGGTGAGTGTACACCTACTGCGATATTAAAACTAAAGTCCTGCTTTCCGACCGTGGATATTAAGAACAGCATCACAAGTAGGTTTACACTTCCTGTGGAATGAGGAATAATAATATGATTATTACTCATCAATGATCGATTTTAATAATTATCAATGATACTAAAAATTCATAAGATACCATTATTAATTATGGATAATGATTTTCAATACATGATTATGCCTGCTTTCAATTAATTATTAATATTAATGTCATCAAATAATATTATTAGTTCCTAATACTAATCATTATTGTATTCCCAGCATCACTGGGTATTGATTTAAGTCACATTAATTGCTAATATCATAATATTATTATTAATAGTGATATTACTAATAATTATGATTACAAATGGTTAACCTTTTAAACCAGTATTCATTTTTACTCTCTTTATTGTGATCATTAATATCAATAATTATTATTAATATTAATATAATTATGAATATTAATGATTAATAGACTTGCTCCTGATGTAAACCCGGGAGAGGACGATGTTAATTTCTATATCACAACGGTGTACACACCACGTGACAGAGTTTCCAACTTCTGCTTGGGAGAGGAGGATATGACAATCAGTTTCACTGGAAGTAGAAACAACGGTGGGATACTGTTCTGAATATTCAGGGAGGAAGAGGCTGATGTGACTCCTAATACAGAGGGGGTTACTCCCTCTGAGGGGGTGCACACTGGGGATGTACAATCGTCTGAGAAGGAGTTGAAAATTTTCCGATGGGGAGATGATGTTACTCAGAATATGAGAAAGAGGCTGGGGGTCCACAAGGCTCCCAGAAGCCAGGGGGTCGGGCCGGGGGTGGCGGCTGGGAGCCCGATCGCGGGGGGTGCCTGCACCCCCGGCGATGGGGCTCCCAGAAGCCAGGGGGGCGGGCCGGGGGTGGCGGCTGGGAGCCCGATCGCGGGGGGTGCCTGCACCCCCGGCGATGGGGCTCCCAGAAGCCAGGGGGGCGGGCCGGGGGTGGCGGCTGGGAGCCCGATCGCGGGGGGTGCCTGCACCCCCGGCGATGGGGCTCCCAGAAGCCAGGGGGGCGGGCCGGGGGTGGCGGCTGGGAGCCCGATCGGGGGGCGTGACTGCACCCCCGGCGATGGGGCTCCCAGAAGCCAGGGGGGCGGGCCGGGGGTGGCGGCTGGGAGCCCGATCGGGGGGCGTGCCTGACCACCCGGCGATGGGGCTCCCAGAAGCCAGGGCGGCGGGTCGGGGGTGGCGGCTAGGAGCCCGATCGCGGGGAGTGCCTGACCCCCCCGCGATGGGGCTCCCAGAAGCCAGGGGGGCCGTCCGGGGGTGGCTCCTCGCAACCTGATCTGGATATTTGGAAGAGTATCACAAGGGGTTGTCCATTGTCTGTGATACTGAGATTAATATCTGTCTCTCGGCCTTGGAATATTGAGAGGGATGAAACACGGTGAATGTCCACCCTGTGCCACATGGCGAGTAATATCGGCCTGTCCCCTCCATGGATATTAGGAACAATATCCCAGACTGGGTGTACGCCTCCTGCTGTACAGAGTGCAATATCATCCTCTCCCTCCCAGGATAGTAATTACAATATCACTGGGCGGGAGCACACAGCCTGCGAATTATTATCATCCTCTCCAACTCCGTATACTAGGAACTATATCTCAGAAAACTGTACCCTCAGTGCCATATTCGGACTGATAGCAAAGGCTTCTTCCGGGAATATTAGGAGCAATATTACCGCGTAGCTATCCATCCATTGCTGTAATTGGAGTCATGTGATACTCTACCTCCGTTCATATTAGGATCAGTGTCACGTGGTGAGTGTACACCTACTGCGATATTAAAACTAAAGTCCTGCTTTCCGACCCTGAATATTAAGAACAGCATCACAAGTAGGTTTACACTTCCTGTGGAATGAGGAATAATAATATGATTATTAATCATCAATGATCGATTTTAATAATTAGCAATGATACTAAAAATTCATAAGATACCATTATTAATTATGGATAATGATTTTCAATACATGATTATGCCTGCTTTCAATTAATTATTAATATTAATGTCATCAAATAATATTATTAGTTCCTAATACTAATAATTATTGTATTCCCAGCATCACTGCGTATTGATTTAAATCATATTAATTGCTAATATCATAATATTATTATTAATAGTGATATTACTAATCATTATGATTACAAATCGTTAACCTTTGAAACCAGTATTCATTTTTACTCTCTTTATTGTGATCATTAATATCAATAATTATTATTAATATTCATATAATTATGAATATTAATGATTAATAGACTTGCTCCCGATGTAAACCCGGGAGAGGACGATGTTAATTTCTATATCACAGACGGTGTACACCCCCCGTGACAGAGTTTCCAACTTCTGCTTGGGAGAGGAGGATATGACAATCAGTGTCACTGGAAGTAGAAACAACGGTGGGATACTGTTCTGAATATTGAGGGAGGAAGAGGCTGATGTGACTCCTAATAGAGAGGGGGTTACTCCCTCTGAGGGTGTGCACACTGGGGGTGTACAATCGTCTGAGAAGGAGTTGAAAATTTTCCGATGGGGAGATGATATTACTCAGAATATGAGAAAGAGGCTTTGGGTCCACAAGGCTCCCAGAAGCCAGGGGGGCGGGCCGGGGGTGGCGGCTGGGAGCCCGATCGCGGGGGGTGCCTGCACCCCCGGCGATGGGGCTCCCAGAAGCCAGGGGGGCGGGCCGGGGGTGGCGGCTGGGAGCCCGATCGCGGGGGGTGCCTGCACCCCCGGCGATGGGGCTCCCAGAAGCCAGGGGGGCGGGCCGGGGGTGACGGCTGGGAGCACGATCGCGGGGGGTGCCTGCACCCCCGGCGATGGGGCTCCCAGAAGCCAGGGGGGCGGGCCGGGGGTGGCGGCTGGGAGCCCGATCGCGGGGGGTGCCTGCACCCCCGGCGATGGGGCTCCCAGAAGCCAGGGGGGCGGGCCGGGGGTGTCGGCTGGGAGCCCGATCGCGGGGGGTGCCTGCACCCCCGGCGATGGGGCTCCCAGAAGCCAGGGGGGCGGGCCGGGGGTGGCGGCTGGGAGCCCGATCGCGGGGGGTGCCTGCACCCCCGGCGATGGGGCTCCCAGAAGCCAGGGGGGCGGGCCGGGGGTGGCGGCTGGGAGCCCGATCGCGGGGGGTGCCTGCACCCCCGGCGATGGGGCTCCCAGAAGCCAGGGGGGCGGGCCGGGGGTGGCGGCTGGGAGCCCGATCGCGGGGGGTGCCTGCACCCCCGGCGATGGGGCTCCCAGAAGCCAGGGGGGCGGGCCGGGGGTGGCGGCAGGGAGCCCGATCGCGGGGGGTGCCTGCACCCCCGGCGATGGGGCTCCCAGAAGCCAGGGGGGCGGGCCGGGGGTGGCGGCTGGGAGCCCGATCGCGGGGGGTGCCTGCACCCCCGGCGATGGGGCTCCCAGAAGCCAGGGGGGCGGGCCGGGGGTGGCGGCTGGGAGCCCGATCGCGGGGGGTGCCTGCACCCCCGGCGATGGGGCTCCCAGAAGCCAGGGGGGCGGGCCGGGGGTGGCGGCTGGGAGCCCGATCGGGGGGCGTGCCTGCACCCCCGGCGATGGGGCTCCCAGAAGCCAGGGGGGCGGGCCGGGGGTGGCGGCTGGGAGCCCGATCGGGGGGCGTGCCTGACCACCCGGCGATGGGGCTCCCAGAAGCCAGGGCGGCGGGTCGGGGGTGGCGGCTGGGAGCCCGATCGCGGGGAGTGCCTGACCCCCCCGCGATGGGGCTCCCAGAAGCCAGGGGGGCCGTCCGGGGGTGGCTCCTCGCAACCTGATCTGGATATTTGGAAGAGTATCACAAGGGGTTGTCCAGTGTCTGTGATACTGAGATTAATATCTGTCTCTCGGCCTTGGAATATTGAGAGGGATGAAACACGGTGAATGTCCACCCTGTGCCACATGGCGAGTAATATCGGCCTGTCCCCTCCATGGATATTAGGAACAATATCCCAGACTGGGTGTACGCCTCCTGCTGTACAGAGTGCAATATCATCCTCTCCCTCCCAGGATAGTAATTACAATATCACTGGGCGGGAGCACACAGCCTGCGAATTATTATCATCCTCTCCAACTCCGTATACTAGGAACTATATCTCAGAAAACTGTACCCTCAGTGCCATATTCGGACTGATAGCAAAGGCTTCTTCCGGGAATATTAGGAGCAATATTACCGCGTAGCTATCCATCCATTGCTGTAATTGGAGTCATGTGATACTCTACCCCCGTTCATATTAGGATCAGTGTCACGTGGTGAGTGTACACCTACTGCGATATTAAAACTAAAGTCCTGCTTTCCGACCCTGGATATTAAGAACAGCATCACAAGTAGGTTTACACTTCCTGTGGAATGAGGAATAATAATATGATTATTAATCATCAATGATCGATTTTAATAATTAGCAATGATACTAAAAATTCATAAGATACCATTATTAATTATGGATAATGATTTTCAATACATGATTATGCCTGCTTTCAATTAATTATTAATATTAATGTCATCAAATAATATTATTAGTTCCTAATACTAATCATTATTGTATTCCCAGCATCACTGCGTATTGATTTAAATCATATTAATTGCTAATATCATAATATTATTATTAATAGTGATATTACTAATCATTATGATTACAAATCGTTAACCTTTGAAACCAGTATTCATTTTTACTCTCTTTATTGTGATCATTAATATCAATAATTATTATTAATATTCATATAATTATGAATATTAATGATTAATAGACTTGCTCCCGATGTAAACCCGGGAGAGGACGATGTTAATTTCTATATCACAGACGGTGTACACCCCCCGTGACAGAGTTTCCAACTTCTGCTTGGGAGAGGAGGATATGACAATCAGTGTCACTGGAAGTAGAAACAACGGTGGGATACTGTTCTGAATATTGAGGGAGGAAGAGGCTGACGTGACTCCTAATAGAGAGGGGGTTACTCCCTCTGAGGGTGTGCACACTGGGGGTGTACAATCGTCTGAGAAGGAGTTGAAAATTTTCCGATGGGGAGATGATATTACTCAGAATATGAGAAAGAGGCTTTGGGTCCACAAGGCTCCCAGAAGCCGGGGGGCGGGCCGGGGGTGGCGGCTGGGAGCCCGATCGCGGGGGGTGCCTGCACCCCCGGCGATGGGGCTCCCAGAAGCCAGGGGGGCGGGCCGGGGGTGGCGGCTGGGAGCCCGATCGCGGGGGGTGACTGCACCCCCGGCGATGGGGCTCCCAGAAGCCAGGGGGGCGGGCCGGGGGTGGCTCCTCGCAACCTGATCTGGATATTTGGAAGAGTATCACAAGGGGTTGTCCAGTGTCTGTGATACTGAGATTAATATCTGTCTCTCGGCCTTGGAATATTGAGAGGGATGAAACACGGTGAATGTCCACCCTGTGCCACATGGCGAGTAATATCGGCCTGTCCCCTCCATGGATATTAGGAACAATATCCCAGACTGGGTGTACGCCTCCTGCTGTACCGAGTGCAATATCATCCTCTCCCTCCCAGGATAGTAATTACAATATCACTGGGCGGGAGCACACAGCCTGCGAATTATTATCATCCTCTCCAACTCCGTATACTAGGAACTATATCTCAGAAAACTGTACCCTCAGTGCCATATTCGGACTGATAGCAAAGGCTTCTTCCGGGAATATTAGGAGCAATATTACCGCGTAGCTATCCATCCATTGCTGTAATTGGAGTCATGTGATACTCTACCCCCGTTCATATTAGGATCAGTGTCACGTGGTGAGTGTACACCTACTGCGATATTAAAACTAAAGTCCTGCTTTCCGACCCTGGATATTAAGAACAGCATCACAAGTAGGTTTACACTTCCTGTGGAATGAGGAATAATAATATGATTATTAATCATCAATGATCGATTTTAATAATTAGCAATGATACTAAAAATTCATAAGATACCATTATTAATTATGGATAATGATTTTCAATACATGATTATGCCTGCTTTCAATTAATTATTAATATTAATGTCATCAAATAATATTATTAGTTCCTAATACTAATCATTATTGTATTCCCAGCATCACTGCGTATTGATTTAAATCATATTAATTGCTAATATCATAATATTATTATTAATAGTGATATTACTAATCATTATGATTACAAATCGTTAACCTTTGAAACCAGTATTCATTTTTACTCTCTTTATTGTGATCATTAATATCAATAATTATTATTAATATTCATATAATTATGAATATTAATGATTAATAGACTTGCTCCCGATGTAAACCCGGGAGAGGACGATGTTAATTTCTATATCACAGACGGTGTACACCCCCCGTGACAGAGTTTCCAACTTCTGCTTGGGAGAGGAGGATATGACAATCAGTGTCACTGGAAGTAGAAAAAACGGTGGGATACTGTTCTGAATATTGAGGGAGGAAGAGGCTGATGTGACTCCTAATAGAGAGGGGGTTACTCCCTCTGAGGGTGTGCACACTGGGGGTGTACAATCGTCTGAGAAGGAGTTGAAAATTTTCCGATGGGGAGATGATATTACTCAGAATATGAGAAAGAGGCTTTGGGTCCACAAGGCTCCCAGAAGCCAGGGGGGCGGGCCGCGGGTGGCGGCTGGGAGCCCGATGGCGGGGGGTGCCGGCACCCCCGGCGATGGGGCTCCCAGAAGCCAGGGGGGCGGGCCGCGGGTGGCGGCTGGGAGCCCGATGGCGGGGGGTGCCGGCACCCCCGGCGATGGGGCTCCCAGAAGCCAGGGGGGCGGGCCGCGGGTGGCGGCTGGGAGCCCGATGGCGGGGGGTGCCGGCACCCCCGGCGATGGGGCTCCCAGAAGCCAGGGGGGCGGGCCGCGGGTGGCGGCTGGGAGCCCGATGGCGGGGGGTGCCGGCACCCCCGGCGATGGGGCTCCCAGAAGCCAGGGGGGCGGGCCGCGGGTGGCGGCTGGGAGCCCGATGGCGGGGGGTGCCGGCACCCCCGGCGATGGGGCTCCCAGAAGCCAGGGGGGCGGGCCGCGGGTGGCGGCTGGGAGCCCGATGGCGGGGGGTGCCGGCACCCCCGGCGATGGGGCTCCCAGAAGCCAGGGGGGCGGGCCGCGGGTGGCGGCTGGGAGCCCGATGGCGGGGGGTGCCGGCACCCCCGGCGATGGGGCTCCCAGAAGCCAGGGGGGCGGGCCGCGGGTGGCGGCTGGGAGCCCGATGGCGGGGGGTGCCGGCACCCCCGGCGATGGGGCTCCCAGAAGCCAGGGGGGCGGGCCGCGGGTGGCGGCTGGGAGCCCGATCGCGGGGGGTGCCGGCACCCCCGGCGATGGGGCTCCCAGAAGCCAGGGGGGCGGGCCGCGGGTGGCGGCTGGGAGCCCGATCGCGGGGGGTGCCGGCACCCCCGGCGATGGGGCTCCCAGAAGCCAGGGGGGCGGGCCGCGGGTGGCGGCTGGGAGCCCGATCGCGGGGGGTGCCGGCACCCCCGGCGATGGGGCTCCCAGAGGCCAGGGGGGCGGGCCGCGGGTGGCGGCTGGGAGCCCGATCGCGGGGGGTGCCGGCACCCCCGGCGATGGGGCTCCCAGAGGCCAGGGGGGCGGGCCGCGGGTGGCGGCTGGGAGCCCGATCGCGGGGGGTGCCGGCACCCCCGGCGATGGGGCTCCCAGAGGCCAGGGGGGCGGGCCGCGTGTGGCGGCTGGGAGCCCGATCGCGGGGGGTGCCGGCACCCCCGGCGATGGGGCTCCCAGAGGCCAGGGGGGCGGGCCGCGGGTGGCGGCTGGGAGCCCGATCGCGGGGGGTGCCGGCACCCCCGGCGATGGGGCTCCCAGAGGCCAGGGGGGCGGGCCGCGGGTGGCGGCTGGGAGCCCGATCGCGGGGGGTGCCGGCACCCCCCGCGATGGGGCTCCCAGAGGCCAGGGGGGCGGGCCGCGGGTGGCGGCTGGGAGCCCGATCGCGGGGGGTGCCTGACCCCCCCGCGATGGGGCTCCCAGAAGCCAGGGGGGCCGTCCGGGGGTGGCTCCTCGCAACCTGATCTGGATATTTGGAAGAGTATCACAAGGGGTTGTCCAGTGTCTGTGATACTGAGATTAATATCTGTCTCTCGGCCTTGGAATATTGAGAGGGATGAAACACGGTGAATGTCCACCCTGTGCCACATGGCGAGTAATATCGGCCTGTCCCCTCCATGGATATTAGGAACAATATCCCAGACTGGGTGTACGCCTCCTGCTGTACAGAGTGCAATATCATCCTCTCCCTCCCAGGATAGTAATTACAATATCACTGGGCGGGAGCACACAGCCTGCGAATTATTATCATCCTCTCCAACTCCGTATACTAGGAACTATATCTCAGAAAACTGTACCCTCAGTGCCATATTCGGACTGATAGCAAAGGCTTCTTCCGGGAATATTAGGAGCAATATTACCGCGTAGCTATCCATCCATTGCTGTAATTGGAGTCATGTGATACTCTACCCCCGTTCATATTAGGATCAGTGTCACGTGGTGAGTGTACACCTACTGCGATATTAAAACTAAAGTCCTGCTTTCCGACCCTGGATATTAAGAACAGCATCACAAGTAGGTTTACACTTCCTGTGGAATGAGGAATAATAATATGATTATTAATCATCAATGATCGATTTTAATAATTAGCAATGATACTAAAAATTCATAAGATACCATTATTAATTATGGATAATGATTTTCAATACATGATTATGCCTGCTTTCAATTAATTATTAATATTAATGTCATCAAATAATATTATTAGTTCCTAATACTAATCATTATTGTATTCCCAGCATCACTGCGTATTGATTTAAATCATATTAATTGCTAATATCATAATATTATTATTAATAGTGATATTACTAATCATTATGATTACAAATCGTTAACCTTTGAAACCAGTATTCATTTTTACTCTCTTTATTGTGATCATTAATATCAATAATTATTATTAATATTCATATAATTATGAATATTAATGATTAATAGACTTGCTCCCGATGTAAACCCGGGAGAGGACGATGTTAATTTCTATATCACAGACGGTGTACACCCCCCGTGACAGAGTTTCCAACTTCTGCTTGGGAGAGGAGGATATGACAATCAGTGTCACTGGAAGTAGAAACAACGGTGGGATACTGTTCTGAATATTGAGGGAGGAAGAGGCTGATGTGACTCCTAATAGAGAGGGGGTTACTCCCTCTGAGGGTGTGCACACTGGGGGTGTACAATCGTCTGAGAAGGAGTTGAAAATTTTCCGATGGGGAGATGATATTACTCAGAATATGAGAAAGAGGCTTTGGGTCCACAAGGCTCCCAGAAGCCAGGGGGGCGGGCCGGGGGTGGCGGCTGGGAGCCCGATCGCGGGGGGTGCCTGCACCCCCGGCGATGGGGCTCCCAGAAGCCAGGGGGGCGGGCCGGGGGTGGCGGCTGGGAGCCCGATCGCGGGGGGTGCCTTCACCCCCGGCGATGGGGCTCCCAGAAGCCAGGGGGGCGGGCCGGGGGTGGCGGCTGGGAGCCCGATCGCGGGGGGTGCCTGCACCCCCGGCGATGGGGCTCCCAGAAGCCAGGGGGGCGGGCCGGGGGTGGCGGCTGGGAGCCCGATCGCGGGGGGTGCCTGCACCCCCGGCGATGGGGCTCCCAGAAGCCAGGGGGGCGGGCCGGGGGTGGCGGCTGGGAGCCCGATCGCGGGGGGTGCCTGCACCCCCGGCGATGGGGCTCCCAGAAGCCAGGGGGGCGGGCCGGGGGTGGCGGCTGGGAGCCCGATCGCGGGGGGTGCCTGCACCCCCGGCGATGGGGCTCCCAGAAGCCAGGGGGGCGGGCCGGGGGTGGCGGCTGGGAGCCCGATGGCGGGGGGTGCCTTCACCCCCGGCGATGGGGCTCCCAGAAGCCAGGGGGGCGGGCCGGGGGTGGCTCCTCGCAACCTGATCTGGATATTTGGAAGAGTATCACAAGGGGTTGTCCAGTGTCTGTGATACTGAGATTAATACCTGTCTCTCGGCCTTGGAATATTGAGAGGGATGAAACACGGTGAATGTCCACCCTGTGCCACATGGCGAGTAATATCGGCCTGTCCCCTCCATGGATATTAGGAACAATATCCCAGACTGGGTGTACGCCTCCTGCTGTACCGAGTGCAATATCATCCTCTCCCTCCCAGGATAGTAATTACAATATCACTGGGCGGGAGCACACAGCCTGCGAATTATTATCATCCTCTCCAACTCCGTATACTAGGAACTATATCTCAGAAAACTGTACCCTCAGTGCCATATTCGGACTGATAGCAAAGGCTTCTTCCGGGAATATTAGGAGCAATATTACCGCGTAGCTATCCATCCATTGCTGTAATTGGAGTCATGTGATACTCTACCCCCGTTCATATTAGGATCAGTGTCACGTGGTGAGTGTACACCTACTGCGATATTAAAACTAAAGTCCTGCTTTCCGACCCTGGATATTAAGAACAGCATCACAAGTAGGTTTACACTTCCTGTGGAATGAGGAATAATAATATGATTATTAATCATCAATGATCGATTTTAATAATTAGCAATGATACTAAAAATTCATAAGATACCATTATTAATTATGGATAATGATTTTCAATACATGATTATGCCTGCTTTCAATTAATTATTAATATTAATGTCATCAAATAATATTATTAGTTCCTAATACTAATAATTATTGTATTCCCAGCATCACTGCGTATTGATTTAAATCATATTAATTGCTAATATCATAATATTATTATTAATAGTGATATTACTAATCATTATGATTACAAATCGTTAACCTTTGAAACCAGCATTCATTTTTACTCTCTTTATTGTGATCATTAATATCAATAATTATTATTAATATTCATATAATTATGAATATTAATGATTAATAGACTTGCTCCCGATGTAAACCCGGGAGAGGACGATGTTAATTTCTATATCACAGACGGTGTACACCCCCCGTGACAGAGTTCCCAACTTCTGCTTGGGAGAGGAGGATATGACAATCAGTGTCACTGGAAGTAGAAACAACGGTGGGATACTGTTCTGAATATTGAGGGAGGAAGAGGCTGATGTGACTCCTAATAGAGAGGGGGTTACTCCCTCTGAGGGTGTGCACACTGGGGGTGTACAATCGTCTGAGAAGGAGTTGAAAATTTTCCGATGGGGAGATGATATTACTCAGAATATGAGAAAGAGGCTTTGGGTCCACAAGGCTCCCAGAAGCCAGGGGGGCGGGCCGCGGGTGGCGGCTGGGAGCCCGATGGCGGGGGGTGCCGGCACCCCCGGCGATGGGGCTCCCAGAGGCCAGGGGGGCGGGCCGCGGGTGGCGGCTGGGAGCCCGATCGCGGGGGGTGCCGGCACCCCCGGCGATGGGGCTCCCAGAGGCCAGGGGGGCGGGCCGCGGGTGGCGGCTGGGAGCCCGATCGCGGGGGGTGCCGGCACCCCCGGCGATGGGGCTCCCAGAGGCCAGGGGGGCGGGCCGCGGGTGGCGGCTGGGAGACCGATCGCGGGGGGTGCCGGCACCCCCGGCGATGGGGCTCCCAGAGGCCAGGGGGGCGGGCCGCGGGTGGCGGCTGGGAGCCCGATCGCGGGGGGTGCCGGCACCCCCGGCGATGGGGCTCCCAGAGGCCAGGGGGGCGGGCCGCGGGTGGCGGCTGGGAGCCCGATCGCGGGGGGTGCCGGCACCCCCGGCGATGGGGCTCCCAGAGGCCAGGGGGGCGGGCCGCGGGTGGCGGCTGGGAGCCCGATCGCGGGGGGTGCCTGCACCCCGGCGATGGGGCTCCCAGAGGCCAGGGGGGCGGGCCGCGGGTGGCGGCTGGGAGCCCGATCGCGGGGGGTGCCGGCACCCCCGGCGATGGGGCTCCCAGAGGCCAGGGGGGCGGGCCGCGGGTGGCGGCTGGGAGCCCGATGGCGGGGGGTGCCGGCACCCCCGGCGATGGGGCTCCCAGAGGCCAGGGGGGCGGGCCGGGGGTGGCGGCTGAGAGCCCGATCGCGGGGGGTGCCTGACCCCCCGGCGATGGGGCTCCCAGAAGCCAGGGGGGCGGGCCGGGGGTGGCGGCTGGGAGCCCGATCGTGGGGGGTGCCTGACCCCTCCGCGATGGTGCTCCCAGAAGCCAGGGGGGCCGTCCGGGGGTGGCTCCTGGCAACCTGATCTGGATATTTGGGAGAGTAACACAAGGGGTTTTCCAGTGTCTGTAATTCTGAGATTAATATCTGTCTCGCGGCCTTGGAATATTGAGAAGGATGAAACAGGGTGAATGTCCACCCTGTGCCACATTGCGAGTAATATCAGCCTGTCCTCTCCATGGGTATTAGGAACAATATCCCAGACTGGGTGTACGCCTCCTGCTGTACAGAGTGCAATATCATCCTCTCCCTCCCAGGATAGTAATTACAATATCACTGGGCGGGAGCACACAGCCTGTGAATTATTATCATCCTCTCCAACTCCGTATACTAGGAACTATATCTCAGAAAAACTGTCCCCTCAGTGCCATATTCGGACTAATAGCAAAGGCTTCTTCCGGGAATATTAGGAGCAATATTACCGCGTAGCTATCCATCCATTGCTATAATTGGAGTCATGTGATACTCTACCCCCGTTCATATTAGGATCAGTGTCACGTGGTGAGTGTACACCTACTGCGATATTAAAACTAAAGTCCTGCTTTCTGACCCTGGTTATTAAGAACAGCATCACAAGTAGGTTTACACTTCCTGTGGAATGAGGAATAATAATATGATTATTACTCATCAATGATCGATTTTAATAATTATCAATGATACTAAAAATTCATAAGATACCATTATTAATTATGGATAATGATTTTCAATACATGATTATGCCTGCTTTCAACTAATTATTAATATTAATGTCATCAAATAATATTATTAGTTCCTAATACTAATCTTTATTGTATTCCCAGCATCACTGGGTATTGATTTAAGTCACATTAATTGCTAATATCATAATATTATTATTAATAGTGATATTACTAATAATTATGATTACAAATGGTTAACCTTTTAAACCAGTATTCATTTTTACTCTCTTTATTGTGATCATTAATATCAATAATTATTATTAATATTAATATAATTATGAATATTAATGATTAATAGACTTGCTCCTGATGTAAACCCGGGAGAGGACGATGTTAATTTCTATATCACAACGGTGTACACACCACGTGACAGAGTTTCCAACTTCTGCTTGGGAGAGGAGGATATGACAATCAGTTTCACTGGAAGTAGAAACAACGGTGGGATACTGTTCTGAATATTCAGGGAGGAAGAGGCTGATGTGACTCCTAATACAGAGGGGGTTACTCCCTCTGAGGGTGTGCACACTGGGGGTGTACAATCGTCTGAGAAGGAGTTGAAAATTTTCCGATGGGGAGATGATGTTACTCAGAATATGAGAAAGAGGCTGGAGGTCCACAAGGCTCCCAGAAGCCAGGGGGTCGGGCCGGGGGTGGCGGCTGGGAGCCCGATCGCGGGGGGTGCCTGCACCCCCGGCGATGGGGCTCCCAGAAGCCAGGGGGGCGGGCCGGGGGTGGCGGCTGGGAGCCCGATCGGGGGGCGTGCCTGACCCCCCGGCGATGGGGCTCCCAGAAGCCAGGGGGGCGGGCCGGGGGTGGCGGCTGGGAGCCCGATCGCGGGGGGTGCCTGACCCCCCGGCGATGGGGCTCCCAGAAGCCAGGGGGGCGGGCCGGGGGTGGCGGCTGGGAGCCCGATCGCGGGGGGTGCCTGACCCCCCCGCGATGGGGCTCCCAGAAGCCAGGGGGGCCGTCCGGGGGTGGCTCCTGGCAACCTGATCTGGATATTTGGGAGAGTAACAGAAGGGGTTTTCCAGTGTCTGTAATTCTGAGATTAATATCTGTCTCTCGGCCTTGGAATATTGAGAAGGATGAAACAGGGTGAATGTCCACCCTGTGCCACATTGCGAGTAATATCAGCCTGTCCCCTCCATGGGTATTAGGAACAATATCCCAGACTGGGTGTACGCCTCCTGCTGTACAGAGTGCAATATCATCCTCTCCCTCCCAGGATAGTAATTACAATATCACTGGGCGGGAGCACACAGCCTGTGAATTATTATCATCCTCTCCAACTCCGTATACTAGGAACTATATCTCAGAAAAACTGTCCCCTCAGTGCCATATTCGGACTAATAGCAAAGGCTTCTTCCGGGAATATTAGGAGCAATATTACCGCGTAGCTATCCATCCATTGCTATAATTGGAGTCATGTGATACTCTACCCCCGTTCATATTAGGATCAGTGTCACGTGGTGAGTGTACACCTACTGCGATATTAAAACTAAAGTCCTGCTTTCCGACCCTGGTTATTAAGAACAGCATCACAAATAGGTTTACACTTCCTGTGTAATGAGGAATAATAATATGATTATTACTCATCAATGATCGATTTTAATAATTATCAATGATACTAAAAATTCATAAGATACCATTATTAATTATGGATAATGATTTTCAATACATGATTATGCCTGCTTTCAACTAATTATTAATATTAATGTCATCAAATAATATTATTAGTTCCTAATACTAATCATTATTGTATTCCCAGCATCACTGGGTATTGATTTAAGTCACATTAATTGCTAATATCATATTACTATTATTAATAGTGATATTACTAATAATTATGATTACAAATGGTTAACCTTTTAAACCAGTATTCATTTTTACTCTCTTTATTGTGATCATTAATATCAATATTATTATTCATATTAATATAATTATGAATATTAATGATTAATAGACTTGCTCCTGATGTAAACCCGGGAGAGGACGATGTTAATTTCTATATCACAATGGTGTACACACCACGTGACAGAGTTTCCAACTTCTGCTTGGGAGAGGAGGATATGACAATCAGTTTCACTGGAAGTAGAAACAACGGTGGGATACTGTTCTGAATATTCAGGGAGGAAGAGGCTGATGTGACTCCTAATACAGAGGGGGTTACTCCCTCTGAGGGTGTGCACACTGGGGGTGTACAATCGTCTGAGAAGGAGTTGAAAATTTTCCGATGGGGAGATGATGTTACTCAGAATATGAGAAAGCGGCTGGAGGTCCACAAGGCTCCCAGAAGCCAGGGGGGCGGGCCGGGGGTGGCGGCTGGGAGCCCGATCGCGGGGGGTGCCTGCACCCCCGGCGATGGGGCTCCCAGAAGCCAGGGGGGCGGGCCGGGGGTGGCGGCTGGGAGCCCGATCGCGGGGGGTGCCTGCACCCCCGGCGATGGGGCTCCCAGAAGCCAGGGGGGCGGGCCGGAGGTGGCGGCTGGGAGCCCGATCGCGGGGGGTGCCTGCACCCCCGGCGATGGGGCTCCCAGAAGCCAGGGGGGCGGGCCGGGGGTGGCGGCTGGGAGCCCGATCGCGGGGGGTGCCTGCACCCCCGGCGATGGGGCTCCCAGAAGCCAGGGGGGCGGGCCGGAGGTGGCGGCTGGGAGCCCGATCGCGGGGGGTGCCTGCACCCCCGGCGATGGGGCTCCCAGAAGCCAGGGGGGCGGGCCGGGGGTGGCGGCTGGGAGCGCGATCGCGGGGGGTGCCTGCACCCCCGGCGATGGGGCTCCCAGAAGCCAGGGGGGCCGTCCGGGGTTGGCTCCTGGCAACCTGATCTGGATATTTGGAAGATTATCACAAGGGGTTGTCCAGTTTCTGTGATACTGAGATTAATATCTGTCTCTCGGCCTTCTAATATTGAGAAGGATGAAAGAGGGTGAATGTCCACCCTGTGCCACATTGCGAGTAATATCAGCCTGTCCCCTCCATGGATATTAGGAACAATATCCCAGACTGGGTGTACGCCTCCTGCTGTACAGAGTGCAATATCATCCTCTCCCTCCCAGGATAGTAATTAAGAACAGCATCAAAAGTAGGTTTACACCTCCTGTGGAATGAGGAATAATAATATGATTATTAATCATCAATGATCGATTTTAATAATTATCAATGACACTAAAAATTCATAAGATACCATTATTAATTATGGATAATGATTTTCAATACATGATTATGCCTGCTTTCAATTAATTATTAATATTAATGTCATCAAATAATATTATTAGTTCCTAATACTAAATATTAGGATAATTAGCCCGCGATCGGGCTCCCAGCCACCACCCCCGGCCCGCCCCCCTGGCTTCTGGGAGCCAGAATGAGATTTGTAAAAGAGACCCCCTTAAGCTGGCTTGCTCCTTAACCATGGGAGTGTGTTGTGAGATGGTTCCTTCGATGAAACAGAAAGCAGCCCTCGCTAGATGCTAAGTCTGCCACTCCATTGACCTTGGACTTGAAGCCTCCAGACTGTGAGAAATCAGTATCCGTTGTTCATAAATCACCCAGTCTAGGCCAGGTGCGGTGGCTCACGCCTGTAATCACAGCACTTTGGAATGCTAAGCCAAGTGGATCAAGAGGTCAAGAGATCGAGACCACCCTGGCCAACATGATGAAACCAAATGTCTACTAAAAATACAAAAAAAGAGAGAAAATGCCAGGTATTGTTTTGGACACCTGTAGTCTCAGCTACTCGGGAGGCTGAGGCAGGAAAATCACTGGAACTCGGGAGTTGGAACTTGTAGTGAACTGAGATCACAGCACTGCTCTCCAGCCTGGGCAACAGAGCAAGGCTCCATTTCAAAATAAATAAATAAATAAATAAATAATAAATAAAATAAACCTCCCAGTCTATGGCACTTTGTCATAGCAGCCTGAATGAACTAAGACTGCTCAGTAACGAATCAAACAGAAGGCCAGGTCACAGGAACCAAAAGGAAGTCCTCCTAGAAGCAGAATGACATTAGGGAAGAAGGAACAGTGGCAGGAGGGGCAAAGTAGGACCTCAGGGCTGTTCTAGGACACCCAGGTCCCAGGCTGTGAGGCCACCTTTGGAGCTTGGCATCCTGCCAACCCAGATCAATGGCACAGGTGCCTACCGGGAGCTGTGCAGCAGACCCCCTCTTCCTCAAGGAGCCTTCTCGGGACCAGCCTTCTGGACTGGCATTGGACAAGAGCTTCACAAATGTCCTCACAATTGCATCCATGGGCAAGAAATTCCACTTCTAGAATCTTTCTTAAAGAAAAAGCAAAATGTTTAAATAAATAAATAAAACAATAAAATTAGACTCATTCCTGGAATGTTGCCAGGATATAGCTTACAAGATAGGAAAACAAGCTCAAATTATAGGAGTGTATTTAATAAAAGAATAAAAGAAAGAAAAGAATAGAACAGTCAGAAGATGGTCATATTCTAGAAGAGCTGCAGGAATAAGGGAATTAAATACAATATGCTCCAAAACCCTTTAGAGAAGGTACGCTCCGGCTCCAGACATTTGGCCTGGTTTTTTGGACAAAAGTGGTGAATTGGTCCTCTCTCCCTCTCTCTCTCCCTCTCTCTCTTTCTCCCTCTCTATGTCCTTCCCTCCATCCCTCTATCCATCCCTTTCTCTCTCTCTCCCTCTCTCTGCTTCTGCCTCCCTCCCTTTCTCCCTCTCTATCTCCCCCTTTCTCTCTCTCTCTCTCTCCCACTCTCCCCCGGCCCCTGTCTCCCTGCCTGCTTCTCTGTCCCCTCCCTGCATCCCATACACTTCGTGGTAGAAAGGCCCCTTAGGATCATCCCACATCCTCTGTGGCCATCCACACCTGCCAACCTGCCCTCTGATCTGTATACTGTCCTGGTTTATTCTGCCCACCTGAAAAAGCTCGGCCATGCAGGTAGAAGATGCTGCTGTTCTATTTCCATGATGCCAAATGCCTAGAAATTAAGGGGAAACCCCATTCACCAAAAAAATGGGATTTTATGGAGAATCTTAGCATTTACTTCTGTTATCCTCCTTTTTTTTCTTCTGTTTAGGTCTGTGTCCTGGGAAGCTCTGGGATGAACATGACTCCTGAGCACAGACGCTGCCCTGACAGAGGTTCGTGTATGCTCGGCTTCATCCTCGGAACTTTACACTCACACTTGACTCACCCACTTTACGTGTCTTTTTTTTTTTTTTTTTTTTTTTTTGGCCTGACTTTTAGAAAACCAATCTGAGAATAAAGTTTAAAAAGAGAGTTTCTGAATCCTTAACTGAGGTCAAAATCTTGGAATGAAAGCCAAAGATGCAGTGTCCAAGGAGTCAGGGGAATGGGGGCATTTTCGAACCCAGAATCAGTCAGCAGTGGGGAGAAAACAAGGGCTTCTATGTGCGGCTCCCTGATGAGCACTCGGAAAGCAAATGCGTTTCAGTCCAGAAGAAGGTCAAGTGAGGAAATGACCTAAATGGGGCTTATTCCTTGCCCAGCCCTGAGAATAGGCTGGAGGCCCCAGGCGGGAGAGGGAGGGCCAGGCCCCATAAGCCTCTCACCATGGAAAACGATGATGGGCCAGGAAGCTGCAGAGTGAGTCGACCTTCTTGCCCTCTCTGCAGAGGCCTGGCCCTTGTGAGTGAACCCCCTCACTCCCTCTTATTATTTAGTCTGGCTACTGTTGGCATATTACAGTTGGTGATCATTTGGAACATGAGTGCTAAACTGAATTTTGTTAATTCTAATAATTTATCAGAGCATTTTTATATTTCTAGGAAACAGAATTATACATTATCCTCAGAATTATTTTATCTTTCTCGTTAATAATAACAGCCCTTCAGTCGCCCTGCCTTCCCACTGGGTGTGAGTGCATCTCTGCTAATGTGGGGCATGAGAATGGATGCCAGAGGCAGAGCAAGCAGCTCAGAGGCCATAGCAGCTATTTATTTTTTTGTTTATTTATTTATTTCTTTTGAGATGGAGTCTCACTCTGTTGCCCAGGCTGAAGTGCAATGGCGTGATCTCAGCTCACTGCAACCTCCACTTCCTGGGTTCAAGCGATTCTCCTGCCTCAGCTTCCAGAGTAGCTGGGATTACAGGCACCCACCACCATGCCAGGCTAATTTTTGGTACTCTTAGTAGAGACGGAGTTTCACCATGTTGGCAAGGTTGGTCTTGAACCCCTGGCCTCGGGTGATTCACCCACCTTGGCCTCCTAAAGTGCTGAGATTACAGGCATGAGCCACCATGCCCGGCCCATTGTGGCATCTTAATCACAGAGTGAAGACGGCCTGGACCCAGCGTGAAGATGATGAAAAGGGGGAAGAGCAGCTCTCTCACCTATAGTGTTGCCAGGCGCTTCCAACTTTCAACATAAGGGACACTAAATAGCTTTCCCAACGAAAACAACTGAGATGTTGGGTAAAACCTACAAAAATGCATCTTTGTAAGTGCATTACTGGGCTGGCATTGAAGGATGGAATCCACAGCAGTCGATAAGGAATTGGCGGGAACCAAAGTGGAATTTATTTTTCTGTTTAGACAGTTGCACAGAGGATGGGGCATCAGAAACAAAACCGGATGTCTCTCCAAAATGAGGTCAGAAATCTGACATCTTAGACTTAAAATAAAAGCCCACCTCAGAGCAGGAGCAGCAAGGAGAGCAGCTGTCCCTGCATTGGTGCTGGGTGGAGGGAAAACCACTGACCCTGAGAACCGATGAGAAACAGTCCTCCAGGAGTTCATGCTGGAAGACCTCGAGAGCATGGGTCAAATCGACGTGGCACCAGGCGGCTGCTAACTTCACCTCTACCCCATGTGAGTGAACATCTTTGCTGAAACAATGCAACCCTGTCCTCAAAATATCTCCCCACTTAAAATTCCAAGAAAGATAAGTCCCTGTGCAAAAAGTTACAAAACATAAGTAAACAAAGTACTGTGGATACATCCAATAAATCAAGAAACAAATTGAGCAGAGCCACAAAAATCCAAAATGTGGAAAAGATCAACTGCTGGCAAAGTATCCACTGCTGTAGCTCCCGTTAAGAGACTGTATTTCATAAAAAGCTAGACACGCCCCTCTGTGGCCTCACACTTGCCTTCTCAGGCATGTCTGCCCCAGAAATGCCTTTGCACTGCCTTCTCCAAGAGACACATACGGGGCAAGAATATTTAGGCAGTGATTGTAGACATAGAAAACACTTGAAAGCCACCCAAATACATCTCTATCAAGGAAAAAAGCTGGCATAGTCACATTGTGGAATATGATACAGCTGTGAAAATGAACTGCCGTTAGAAGCATCAGCAATGAAAAATTACAGTGAACAAAGGAAATTACTGAAAAATACACTGCTATTCCATATACAGTTCACAAACTATAACATATGACATGGCTGAATAATATACAGAGAAATGATATAACTTATGAAAAGCAAGGCAAACATTAACACATTAGTCCTATGTCTGGGTGAAGAAGGGAGACCCAGGTGATCAAAGAAGGGCGTATTGTAGCCTTTCAAGACACTCGATGCTAATGCATGATGACATCAGCGCAATTATTAATCTATCAGATTATGCATTCAGTTTTGTTTGTTTGTTTGCTTTTGAGGCGGAGTTTTGCTCATGTAGCCCAGCTAGAGTGTAATGGCACAATCTCGGCTCGCTGCAACTTCTATCTCCTGGGTTCAAACAACTCTCCCACCTCAGCCTCCCGAGTAGCTGGGATCACAGGTGCCTGCCATGATGCTCAGCTAACTTTTTGTATTTTTTTAGTAGAGACGGGTTTCACCACATTGGCCAGGCTGGTCTTGAACACCTGACCTCAAATGATCCACCCGCCTCAGCCTCCGAAAGTGCTGGGCTTACAGACATGAGCCACCATGCCCAGCCAAATTTTATAGACTCTTAGGTGTCATATATTTCATAATTAAACATATAAAACTAAATGTTTACTGTAGTTTGTAAATGAAAGAGCAATAAAAAATGTTGCAAACTTTTAAACATCAAACCTGTTGTATAGCTCATAATGACCCTCCTATTAAGCTGTGGTAAGCTCCAATTGGTATTTCATTGTTATTTTCTAAAAACTAGGTGAACAGATGAAAAACAGAATTCAGTTTTAAAACAAGATATTAAGATAATGTTACTGGTTGAAAGTGTCCAGGTTGTTGGTGCCTTGAACCAAGAATTGGACGCAATGCAAAAATGGAGCAAGGAAAGAATGAAGCAGCAAAGCAGACATTTACGGAAAATGAAAGCACGCTCCACAGGGTGAGAGCGCCTGAGCACAGGGGGCCCGTTACTGAAGTTTCTAGGGCTTAAATCCCCTCTCGAGGTTTCCATTGGTTACTTGGTGTGTACCCTATGTAAATGAAGAGGATGAAGTAAAATTACAAAGTCATGTACTCGGTGTAAGCCCTGTGTAAATGGAGAGGATATTTCTTGTCATACCCCAAGAGTTTCCATTTCATTTCATTCTCGGAAGTCAAGGTGAATCGGCCTTATGTTCCTGCCTCCAGACCCTTTTCTCCTGCCTCCGTGGAATGGATGGCAGGACATGGAAAATGGTTTTGTCCAAATGACATGTCCCAGGGCACTGGCAGCTGAGGACAAGAGGGAACCAGTTGGTGTCACTGAGGAACGCTCACCCGTGTCTCCACACCGCACAGAACAAAGTGAGTGTCCTTGTCCTGAACCCTCTGAAGTGAGTATCTCGCCTCAGGGCTTTCATGAAACCCTTTTTAGGAGAGGCTCCTTCTCTCTCCTTCTGCAGCCACAAGGCAGCAGGGATAGCCCCTCTCTCGCTGAAGTTCTTCTTAAAAAAACAAAGAGAATAAAATACTAGAATTAATGTAATGAATAATAAAATAATGAAAATGAAAGTATGTTTTACAGAAGCAGCTCTGGAATTTCATGTATTGGTGGCATTAAAAGCAGAAAATGGGCCTATAGGCCTGGCGGGATGGCTCATGCCTGTAATCCCAGCACTTTGGGAGGCTGAGGCAGGTGGATCACGAGGTCAGGAGATCGAGACCATCCTGGCTAACACAGTGAAACACCGTCTCTACTAAAAATACAAAAAATTAGCCATGCATGATGACGGGGCCCTGTAGTCCCAGCTACTCGGGAGGCTGAGGCAGGAGAATGGCGTGAACCCGGGAGGCGGAGCTTGTAGTGAGCCAATATCACTTCACTGCACTCCAGCCTGGGCAACAGAAAAAGACTCTGTCTAAAAAAAAAAAAAAGAAAAAAGAAAATGGGCCTATAGAGCTCCATTTAATGGCAAAAAATTAAGGAAAGAATAAAAAGACTCTGCTAATAATGGTGACGTGAGCTGCTCATATTGTCATTTTCTCTGGGACATAATATTGGGGAGGAGGTGGGACCACCTGCCACCAGGTTCCAGGTGATTTTTGGGCTGTTCCCCCAAATCACTGCAGCCTCTTCCCTGCTGGTCCCTTGATCCTGCTGCTGTGCCGGGCGTCCTGAGTGGCAGGAGGCACCTCGGCAGCTTCCAGTGGGATAGGCCTGCGGCATTCTGAGCCTGAATGCCGTGATCACTAGGAAGTAAGGCGACATAAGCAGGAAGGGTTCAGGGATGGAGCAGCCGCTTCTCAGGGATCAGTCTCGGGCCCGAGCTGAGAAGAATCCCCTTTCAGGACGATGGCTCCAGGCTGAGGTCAACGCTGTTTCTGTGCGTTATGATGACTGACCTGCATCCACAGGGAAGCATATCCGGGCTCCTTGTTCCCAGGCAATGTTGGGAACACCTTGAAATGGGCACTGGTGGATTTCAATTCCAGCCTTCCAGAAGCCACTCCAAATGGAAATTGAGCTAACGGATGCAGGTGGAGTAAGTAAACAACTTTAGGTCCCAAACAACAATTTTCACATACAATATAGTGCACAGGGAAAAATAAAGCCTCGGGACCCCAACTCACAGCCAAAACGGAAAAAAATCATTAAGTTGGAAGCTGAATCATGCAAGAAACTGCATTTCCTTTTGTTCCTAAGCAGATAGCTACAGATAGCTACATCTCCACAGGAAGCTGGTCTATGTTCACCTTATCTTATATAAAGGCTTATGTAGAGGACTGATTTACCGCATGTGAGATGAAGACGTAACTGATCCTTCCCCATCTGCTCTCTTTCTCTTGCAACCTGAGGAAGACCACAGGTTCCCTCTCTCCCCTCCTGCCCACCATTTTCCTCCAGCCCACCCTTTCCCTCCAGCCCACCCTTCCCTCCTGCCCACTCTTTTCCTCCAGCCCAGCCTTCCCCTCCAGTACAGCCTTCTCCTCCAACCCGCCTGGAAGAGGAAGAGGTCTGCAGCTTACATCAGAATCTCGAAGTTCACACCCAAAAAAGGTAAAAGATCCTGCGGGATGCTGGCATATACAACTAACGAGATAACCCTCTGGATGTACGTCCTAGCATACAGGAAGAGCATTCTTGTTCATGGCGGTGGTTTCAAATATTTCAGTGAGTTTTCCCTTGAATGCCTCAGTTGGGAGCCACTTCAGTTCAGTGCAGGAAGCAAGGGAGCTTCAAGGACTGGTAGTTATGAATTCAAGCTTATACACAGCGACAGATCACAGGTCTGTGGAAGATACTTGTCAATCCATATTCAGAGGTAGCATTCCATAACTGAAGCATAGGGCATATCTGACTTCATCTGACAAGGCTAAAATCATGATTGTTTTTCTAACTGGGAAATTTATGTAACTTATTTGCCAATAAACAACCATCTCTCTCTCCCCATTTTCTGACATAACGCTAGTCGTTAGAGAAATGTTCCGATGATGTTCATGAAAGAACAAACCAATGTCTTCCGCTTTAATACCACGTATTTCACACATATGACTCTTGCTGCTTCCATGTGACACTAAAAATATCGGGAGTGCCAGGAAGTCTCTTTAATCATCGTTCTCCAATGTGCTCAGGAGATGAAGTCATTCTGTGAAGTGGACTTCAGTTGACACCACTGAGAAAATGTCCTAGAGAAAGTAAAACTTGTAGTGGCCTCATACTTTACAGAAATAATCCAACTTCTTTTTTCATTTCTTTCCGGTTTTTGGACATTAATTTTAATTGGTTCAGGGCAACCTGTTTCTGCATCAAAGTCTTGGGAAGCTTCCATCTGTTTTTAAACTATACTATATTATATTATATTATATTATATTATATTATATTATACTATTTATTTATTTAGAAATAGAGTCTCACTGTGTCACTCAGGCCAAAGTGTAGTAGTATGATCACGGCTCACTGCAGTCTCAACCTCCCAGGCTCGAGCCAATCCTCAGGCCTCCGCCACCTGAGTAGCTGGGACTACAGGTGTGCCACCATGTCCTGCTAACGTTTTATTTTTATTTTTTGTAGAGACAGGATCTCGTTATGTGGCCAAAGCGGGTCTCAAACTCCTGGTCTCAAGCAATCCTTGTGTCAGCCTCCTAAAGTGCTGAGATTATAGACATGAGCCATGGCACGCAGCTGATTTATTATTTTATTTTCTCAGAACTCTATGCAACCTGATTCTTAATACATAAGGAAAGAGAAGCCAGTCAAAAGTGGAAGTAGTTGCACACAATGAAAGTGTCATTTGGCACTTAGACAAGAGAGGCGGATTATAAAAATAAAAGATCTACATGTCGCAATTGGCTGTGGGCTTGGACTCCAGCACTTTTTATTTTTATTTTTTTAGGAGATAGTGTCTCACTCTCTTACTCAAGCTGGAGTGCAGTGATATAATCATAGCTCACTGTTATCTCAAACTCCTGAGTTCAAGTGATCCTCCTGCCTCGACCTCCCAAGTACCTGGGACTACAGATGTGCCATCGCTCCAGGCAATTTTTTTTTTTTGAATTTTTGTAGAGACGAGGTCTCCCTGTGTTGCCCAGGCTAGTCTCAAACATGTGACCTCAAGCAATCGTTCCCCCTTGGCCTCTAAAGCGCTGGGGTTATAGGTGTGAGTCCCTGTACCCGGCCAAGAAACCAACCCCACCTGCTTTCTATATAAAGTTTAGCATCTAGATACGAAGCAAAATAAGTTTTAAAGATCAAGGAGTCTGAAGGGAAGCTGCTGGGAGGGGAATGGGCTCAAGGCAGCGTTTTCTGGTCTACAGTTTTGCTTATTCTTGGACTTTCCAAAGTCCTGAAAGAAGCAGAAGGAAAGTGAGAAGAGAGGAAGAGGCAGGAGGAAAGGAGGAGGGCTGCACCTCTGCGGTTGCAGATTAGCCCAAGCCGGCTCAGTGGCTGGGAAGGAAGGGAGGAAACCCCCAAGGCCGAAGGTGGAGTCAGAGTCCTGGGTCCAGCAGAGACTGGACAGGAGGAGGGTGCCGGGAGCCAAAGACCTTCCTGCTAGGACTGCAACCTCTTAAACTGCTTAGGCTTTTATCTAAATTTGATATGTCCGCATTTTGTAGACCTCCAAACCAAGTCACTCAGGGTAACCCAGACAGGAAGGGGAGGATGATAGGAGAAGGTGCCCCACCTGATGATGCCCTTCTGGCTTTTATCCATTCCTGGGAATGACTCTTTCTCCAACTCGGGGGATACCCCTATGGGAGAATACAGTGGCGTGGACCAGCAGTGGAGAATTCCAAGTCCAAAAAACGATTGGCATTTTCAAGGAAAGTAAGAAATCATCCTGCATATATGAAATATTGGGAAAAAGGTTGTTACTAATAATTCTCAAGCGACCCCTCTGGTGAGACTAGGTTTCTCTGGGGATGTGTGGAGCAGGGTGTATGTACCGTGTGAGCACATCCCACCCTTCAGACTCCTTCAGCTCCTGTCTACTGTAGCAGTCAGAGGGCAACTCCGGTCCTCATCTCCTCTGAGCGACCCACTCACTCATTCATTCACTCGTTAACTCATTCACTCACTCACTCATTCACTCATTCACTCCTTCACTCGCTCACTCACTCATTCACTCACCCTTTTACTCACTTGCTCATTCATTTACTCATTCACTCACTCATTCACTGACCCATTCACTCACTCACTCACTCACTCATTCACTCACCCATTCATTCACTCATTCATTCCCTCATTCACTCACTCAGTCATTCCCTAACTCACCCTTTCACTCACTCACCCATTCACTCATTCACTCACTCATTCACTCACTCATTCACTCACTTATTCACTCACTCACTCATTTCCTCATTCATTCACTCAATCATTCACTCACTCAAATCATTCACTCATTCACTCACTCATTCACCTCTTCACTCACTCATTCACTCATCCTTTACTCACACACTCACTCATTTATTGACTCATTCACTCACTCACTTGTTCATTCACTCACTCAATTCTTCACTCCCTCATTCACTTGTTCGCTCACTGACTCATTCACTCACTCTTTCCCTCACCCATTCACTCACTCACCCACTCATCTGTTCACTCACTCATTCACCCACTCACCCATTCACTAAGTCACTCATTCATTCACTCACTCACTCATTCATTCACTCACTCACTCACTCATCACTCATTTATTCCCTCGGTCACTCACTCATTCACTCACTTATTCACTTGCTTATTCACTCACTCATTCACTAAGACGCTCATTCATTCACTTACTCACTTATTCACTCACCCATTCACTCACTCACTCATTCACTCATTGACTCCCTTGGCAATTCATTCACTCACTCACGGTCACTCATTCAGTCATTTACCCACTCACTCACTCATTTCTCCTTCCCTCATCCACTCACTCACTCATTCACTGACTGACTCACTCACTCACCCATTCACTCATTTACTCACTCATTTACTCCTTCACTCACTCACTCACTCACTCACTCCCTCCTTCATTCATTCATTCAGCAGCACCCATGACAGGTTCACTCTGTCCTGGGCTCTGCTGTTGCCCTGGGACTGCAGCAGGGAATAGTGAAAGATCTCTGAATCCACGGCATTCACAGTTCAGCCAGGGGACCTTTCGAGAAGCCCAGCAGATAGGTGAAATGCCCCATATGTGACACTGACGAGGATGTTTTAAGAGCAGCAGGGAGGGAACAGGAGTGTGCATGGAGCCCAAAATTTCTAAGAGGGTGATCTGGGGAGGCCTCACCGTGCAGGAGACCTTGCAGGACAGACCTGTGGAAAGTGGGCAGAGTCGGTAGGGAGAGGAGGGCCTGGGTTGAGGAAAGAGCAGGCTAGGCCTGAGGTTGTCGGGTGCCTGCATGGGCCTCTGGGCAGCACCAGGATCTGAAGGGACCAGAGGACAGGCCAGTGTGGCTTGTGTGGGGTCTGTGACTCCGAGTCAGCAGAGAAGATGCCTGAATTACATCCTGATAGGTGCACCCTGACTTTGAAGCTGAGGACACCCGAGACATGGAGGTGGGGTGGAGGTTGGGGCAGAGCAGGGGATGAGGAGGGAGCCTGTTCCGGTCCAGGTCAAAGGTCGTGGCCTGGCCCTAGTGGCTCCAGATGCAATGAAGAGCCAATGGGGACTTTCCTGAGGGACTTAGATGCCAGGGTGGAAGAGCACTGCAAGGCTTCAGCCTGAGCCCCTGGGAGGATGGAGTCACCAGGAGCTGAGGTAAGGAAGATTGAGCGATGGGGGGTTGTGTGGGGGGTGCAGAGGCCTGAGCTCAGTTTGGCCCCTGCAGATTTGAGATGCCCACTCCATGCACAGGCCGAGACAGCAGAGAAGGGGAAGAGGCTGCAGCTCAGGTAGCCCTGGGATGTGCAGCCCCACATGCTGGGGCACTGGGTCATGGTGTCCTCATGGCTGGTAGCTGCTTCCCTCCTGGGATGCCAGAACTCCTTTAGGGCACATCGGGAACTCCTGCGCTCACCACTGAGGGGAAGTGGGAAGGGCAGCTGTCCCTATGCATGTTCTCCTTCACCTTGTCCTAGGCAGGTCCCAGGCAGCACCACCCTCCCAAGTGGCTCCCATTGGCCGCTGTCTCTAGTGTTCACAGCCAGACCCTAGAAGAGGGCTGGACTCAGCGGCTCACTTCTGATGAATAGAACCAGGCAAAAGAGATGGCGGTCTCTCCTGAGATTGGATTGGGAGGAGCTGAGGTTCTGTCCACTGGAACTCTCCCCCTGGCTCTTGGTAGGTGCTAGTTCTGGCAAAGCCAGTCACCCGCCCAGGGCAGAGGGCAACCTGAAGCTGATGCCACAGAGAGACTGGGGCCTTCAGTCCAACAGCCTGCAAGCAACAGAATCCTGCCAGCAACACAGAAGTGAGCATGGAAGCAGCTCCTCCCCTGATGAGCCTGAGCCTTCAGAAGACACAGCAGCCCTAGGCAGACACCTGCTGCAGCCCTGGAGAGCCCCTGGGGCAGAGGGCCCAGTGAAGCCTGCCTGAACTCCTGGCCCAAGGAGTAATCATTCCTGGGGTATAAGTGTGTGCTGGTGTGGGCCTTTGGAGTAATCTGTCAAGGGACAATAAAGAACAAGCACACACCTCAGGTCCTACTGGGTGGAAGCTGTACGGTCAGCACGGCATGTAATATCTTCCTCTTAAATTAGAAGATTCATTGCTAAGGCCAAAGTTAAAAAAAAAAAACAAACAAAAAACTCTAGTTGTAGCAACATTGAAATACATGACTTTCAAAAAAAAAAAAAAAAGCCATAGCTATTCTTTTCCATCTTTGCTACAGGTATATATTAATATATGTTAATTCCCTGACTGACTGAGCAATGGGCCAAACTCATAAGAACAGATGTGTGAGGACCGTCAGTGACCACCCTGACCCCAGCCCTTATACACAGACAAACTTTTGAACATAATCCGTAACCTTGGGGGTCTTGACACTCTAAATTTTATTGTTTTTCATTAGCTATTTCTATTCCCTAAACAATACCTGTTCATCGCAGAGAAAAATGGCATTGCCTATACTAAGCAAAAGAAAGGAAATAAAATGCTCAGAAACATTTACATATGTATGCAGACACACACACACACACACACACACACACACACACACACACACACGCACGCACTCACACACAGGCTCGCACTGCGTCTAGGCCTGCCTTTTCACTTATTTGTATGTCCTGAACATATTTCCATGTCAGTAGACACATATCTTTGTAGCGGTAACAGCAACTAAATATTATTGCAGCGCATATTTTTACCATCATTTATTTAACTCATCATGTTTGAACTGTTAGGTTGTATCTATCATTTTCTGTATTACAGACAATTTGATGACAAATGACCAATCCCCTAATGTTCAATATAAAAATATCAATTGTATAAGGAGATAACGGGTATTTGGCTAAAATAAAATTCAGTGTGGCCCACCTTCTCCACATGTAACATGCTCTAAAAAGGCATGAATAATTAAATTAGCCCTTCTATTCTCCAGCACAGATCCTGAGCCCAACTGTGGGTGCAGGTGCTTAGAGCCTCGGTCTGCTCTTCTGCCCGCCAGAAGGCAAAGGCCACTCAACTGTCACCTTAATTAAGACAGCCAGGATTCGCCTCTCCCTTTTAATTAATAGAATAATGCTGAGGTTCACTGCCTGAGAGCAGCGCTCTCTGACTTTGCATTCATCAGGATAACCTAGGTGGTTTGTTTAAAAATACACATTTCCTGGCTGAGCTCCCAGAAACTGGACTTCAGTGGTTTAATGGGGGTGTGCATAGGACAGGTGATTCTGAGGACCACGAGGGGTTAGGAATTTCGCCGTTAATTCTGGCCAAGGGAGAGATTAGACCATCCAGCATTGTCTGCAGCATATATATTTTTTTCCTCTTTTGCAATGAATATTTGATGCTCAGCGGGATGAGCCCCAGGATGAGGCACACATCCAAGAAAAATCCATGCCTCTCCATCTTTTCCCCAGGATTGCCCTTTGGTGAGACTCTCCTTTGCGATTGCTTCACTTTCCCGGGTTCATAGAACAAACCTCTTCTTAGTCTCTTTTGTTGTTTCCTATCTGTTCAACAAACACCCACTGCGCAGGACCATCCTCCGGAAAGCCCTCGAGTGGGGCCGTTTGGGAGCCCTTCTTCGTGGGGTGAGCACTGAAGGAACCGGGATCCCATAAGCCCGTGCTTTTGTAGGGGCTGCTCCCTGTCCCATCGCAGGTAACTGGCACCAGGCTGTTAAGCTGTGGATGGGCAACTGGCACAGCGCTTTGGATGTGCGTATTTCAGCACGTGGAGTTGGCCGGTGAAGTCAGCCGAGGTCGGCACAGCGTACAGCAGCGCGCCTGTCCGTAGGGAGGAAGGGTCGTCCCGCCTCCCCGCCAGCTCAGTCCCGTTGCGCTTCCTCCTATCCCACTCTGACTTTCGCGCGCCCATGCGTCTCTGAGTGTAGCGCCCCGATACTCTCCCCCACCCCAAGGATTCTTCTCCCCACGGGACGAGCTGGGGGCCCGGGAGCGCCACAGACCCCGTGGACCCGGGAAATCGCAGCTTCGTCATAGCTAAGCTCGCCGCGCTCAGCTTTTCCCACCACCTGGAGGATCCACTCTCCGTGCGTCCTTCCCGACCTCAGGCTGCAGAGAAAACGTGGTGGCGGGGATCGAGGAAGCCGCGCGCAGAGGCTCCTAGCGCAGCCCCAGGAGGAATCCTGCCGCCAACAAGAAGCTGTGCGCGCGGCCGGGCTCGGCGCTGACAACAGCCGGATCTACCGGGCCTGCCGCGAGCCTCCGCGTCCAGGTGAGGTCTCCACGCCCCAATTCCACCCCGCCCCGCCATCGGCGCTCCCCGCAAGTGCGGGGTTTCCACCGGCCCCGGCGTTCGCGCCCACTCACGGTCTCCCTTGCCCCCCCCCGCCCCCCGCCCCGGGAGATGCTCCCGGCGTTCTATTCCGCCCTGCCTTGGCCCGCCCAGCGAACGATGTGACCCCGCCCCCCTGCGGTCTCCCCTCCCCCGGTCGCTGCCCCTGCCCCCACCTGTGGCGCTCCGGGCATCTCTAAAGGCCCCAACCAGAGTCCTCCAACCCACCCGCGAGGCTAGCGCACCGGCAACGCGGCCCCACCCCCAGGGACTCCGCCCACTTGTGGTGCTACCCCCGCCTCCGCGACCTCACCCACCGCTAGCGCGGCAGCCACCTACGACGACCCCTGCGTAAGTCCTCCTGCCCACACCCGGCCCCGGCCAGCCCCTGCCCCTTTCTCTGCCCCTTTCCCTGCCCCTGCCCCTGCCCCTAGCCGCGCCCCACCCCCGCAGCCCCTCTTGTGCGCTTGGGCCCCGCCCGTCAAGACCCTTTGACGCTAGGGCCGGGCGGGGGCGCGGGCGGGGCAGCTTTTCCGAGTCGGGCGCGCGCCGGCAGGGTATCCATTGCCTGCTGCGCACCCGGACTAGCGGCTGCCCTCGGCCTCCTCGCCTTGGACGCGGACGACTCCCGGGCCCCCAAGGGCTCCTTGCGGAAGTTCCTGGAGCACCTCTCCGGGGCCGGCAAGGCCATCGGCGTGCTGACCAGCGGGGGACATGCTCAAGGTGCGCGCCCCCCTCCGGGCGGCGAGGGAGGGACGGACGGAGAAGGGGAGAAGAGGGAGAAGGGGAGAACAGGGCAAAGGGGATGGGGGAACCGGGCAGAAGAGGGGGAAGCGATGGGAGGACCCGGAGAAAGGTGGGGAAGCGATGGGAAGAACTGGGGAGAAGAGCGGGGAAGCGATGGGAAGAACTGGGGAGAAGCCCGTGCCCGGGAGCGGCAGGGATACCTGCGGGGCGGCGGGAGCCGGCAAGGCAGCCCCGGGGTCCTTGCCGGGTGGGGCGGAGGAGGAAGGAACATGGCGATAGGAACCTCCATTCGGAAAATAGTGAGCTTTCCACCCTCTCCGGTTTATGTTTTAAATTGAGCCTGGTAGAGGGGGTCGCCTGGAGCACCTTCCGGGGTCGTTCTGCCTCTGAGCTCTAGGATGGGGCTGGGCTTCCCCTCCGAATCCTGGGTACAGCGCGATCACTTCTTAAGTTGCCCCCGCCCCCCAACTCCGCCCCACGCCACCCCCCAGCTTGTCGAGGAAGAAACGGCCGGGATCCGGCGGGCCTCCTGTCGCCTCGGGCCCTCCGCGGCGTGGGCGGGGTCCCGGCTGCTGCAATGCGGGAAACGGCAGGGGTGCTCTGGGTTCCCGCCTAGCGTCTCCGAGGCAGTCCGGCAGCCCCTCGCGTTTCCGTTGGAAGATTTTAAAAAAGGGTTTCCTGCGCTCGCATGTGCTGTCGCCTTCCGGCTCGTGACAAAACCGAAAACTAAAATGGGTCCCAGGCCCTCCCCGCCAGCCTCCGCGGACGGGAAGGACCAGGAAGCGGGGACTCCCGGACGTCAGCGGCGCCGCAGCGCGGGCTCTGGGCTTCCCCTGTCCTGTAATGTGGAAAGGGCTCTCCAGGAGGGGCCGAGCCTGGGCCCACGACGCAGGCGCTCCGGGAGGACATTTAACATTGAAGAGCGAGAGGTGGTGGAGACTGCGCTCCCCAGGCCCCGGGTGCACGTAGGGGCACCGGTGCCCAGGTTCAGGAGGGTGAGGCCTTCTTGGCCAGGTAGCCTTGTTAAATCTATCTGAAAATCACAGATAACTAAGTATCAAGTCGTCACAGATCATTTTAGTATCCTGAATGAGATGGCTACGGAAAACATGAAAACATCGTTACTGGTTACGTGCATGATGCATCCAAAACATTGTTACCTACACAGTGGCAGCACTGATATTTGTGGGCTTTTGAACGTGTGGACTGGAGTGTTAAGAGCCCTTCAGAGTTATGACAGTAGTTTGATTTGAATGTTCTTTTCTTGGCGAATAAATGCTGTACATTGAATTTACCCAGGAAACTAGGAAGGTGAACCCACACGAAGGACACAGGCCTGTGGGCTGCTCCAGGCGCCCTTAGGGCGTTGCAGGGCCTGAGCCATGCGCTTCCTGCTCAGCCTCCTGAGAGCCGTGACGGCGTCTCTGTTCTGCCTCACACTGGACCCGCTAGTTTCATATTCTTGTTATGGTTCCGAGGCTACAAGCGGTTGGATTCTGTGAGACACTCTCTGTCTTCCTCCTCCGGCTGCTTTCAAATGGGTCGTCTTTTTTTAGAACTGATTTTTTAAGCAGTGATTGATGGGGTGAGTTGTAGTGCTGTCCTGAACTGCAGAGGGAGCGCACTGAGGAACCTGGGTTTTGATGCTGTGCACATCAGCAGAGTCACCAGCCCAGGGCCCTGTCAGTCCCATTATTAAGCTCATTTCTTGCTCTTGTCATCGTTACTCAGACGCCTTAAAAAAAAAGCAAACTCCTGCTTGCCGTCACTGGCTGAGTTTGGCAAATGGGTGTTTACCCTGGAAAGAGGGGCATTTTGTCCTCTGGAACGTCTAAGGCGCCCTTTGGTGAGGTGGTCTGTTTCTGACCACTCTATCCCGTGGGCGTCCTTCCTACTTCCACCTTCCCTTTCCGAACGCCTCCGCCTCCAGGGCTTTAACTTTCCTTCTGTGTGTGCAAAGCAGAGGTTATGACTGTTGTGCCAGTGCCCTGTTTTTTCTTTCTTTCTTTCTTTCTCTTTCTTTCTTTCTTTCTTTCTTTTCTTTTTTCTTTCTTTCTTTCTTTCTCTTTCTTTCTCTCTCTCTTTCTTTCTCTCTCTCTTTCTTTCTCTCTCTCTTTCTTTCTTTCTTTCTTTCTTTCTTTCTTTCTTTCTTTCTTTCTTTCTTTCTTTCTTTCTTTCTTTCTTTCTTCTTTCTTCTTTTTGCTGAGGGCCCAAAACTTGCTGCATCTCAAAAGAAGCAATTGCATCCATTTGTTCACGATGAGCATAAACTGCTCTTTAAGGGAGACTAATTGGTAAACCCGGCTGCTGTGGGTAGAAAGACAGAGGTGGCCGCGGAAGCAGGGCTCTGCCTCTTGGAAGCCTGCACAACCGTCCTGCTTTCTTTCTTCAATATCCGCGGGGGGGGGGGGGGGTTAATTTTAATAAGCCCTGGAAACCAACAAAGCAGGAAAGTGCTAAGACATTGAGGTGTGAGATTTAAAATGACAACCAGCAGCCTCTCATTCTTCCTTCACTGAGGAAGGAAGGAACCAGTTGCCTCTTCGTTTTGGGGCTGCAGGGTATGTTTGGCAGCGACACTGGCCCTTTGTGCTGTGTGACTCATGAATTGAGATAGTTCTTTACTAAGTGTTTTGTGCAGTAGGTATGAAAATGGGGAAAGAGGGAGCACTGTCCGGGGTGGAGAGGCGTGGAGAGACGCTGTGATACATAGCGAGTCCTTTTCTTCTGGGCTCCTGGTTTTCAATCTTTTTCTTCTTTTTTTCCTAACAGCTTGAAAGATGATTTTTGTGTCTTAATTAAAAGATTGAAGACTGTGGGTCAGACCCAAACTAATTCCATTGGCATCAAAGAAAAGGATTCTTTACATATTTATCTATAGGCATAATTAATTTTTTTATTTTTTGCTGAATTATCTGGTTAGTCAAATCATACATTAAAGAAGTAATATTAAAAATTAAAAAATAAAAAATGTATCTGTAAACATATCCCCCTTCCATTCCAGTCTTTGTCTCTGTGTAATTTTAGAACCTTGGGCCATGATGTACATAGAGTTTATATTCTTTTAATATCTTGCTACTTCATTGTTTTCATGTTTAATCTTTGGGTTGATGTATCACAGGTTACTTGACCGTTTCTTACAGGTGTTTGTTTTAGTTTTTTTTTTTCCCTTAACGCTAATGTAAATTTGAGTGTTTGGATGGTAGTTTTAGCAGAATTTAAGGCAGAGTCTCAGTTAGGGTGATGGATCGATTTATAGTCCCTAGTTTGAGGAGGGAGGTGGCAATATGCCCTTTCTTCTAAAATTGATATGTTAAATCACAATGGACATTTACATGATTTTGAGCACTTGGGACTCCCCTGGGGTTCACTGGTATTGCAAGGTCAGGGCTGGGGATCTTCTGCTGGAGAGGCCCCCAGCGTGCCCAGCGCAGGGTCCTGAGTGTGTTGCTGCAGGACAAGCTCTGGGCTTTGCCCTGCAGCGGCCGTCGCTCTGGGAAGAGCTGGCTGCTCCAGGAATGAGGCCTATGCTCTGAAGCTCACAGTCAGCAGACCAGCAAAGGTCAGCACAGATGACCTTATATGAATCATTCATTTAACAAGCATTCATGGAATACACATTCCATGCAGTTGGAACTTAGAGTGGAAGGCCATCAGTTCACTGTTGTCTCAGCAGAACTTTGTCCCTGGGTCCCTGTTGAACTTAGAGTGGAAGGCCATCTGCTCACTATTGTCTGAGCAGAGCTTGGTCCCTGGGTCCCTGTTGAACTTAGAGTGGAAGGCCATCAACTCACTGTTGTCTGAGCAGAGCTTGGTCCCTGGGTCCCTGTTGAACTTAGAGTGGAAGGCCATCAGCTCACTGTTGTCTGAGCAGAGCTTGGTCTCTGGCTCCCTGTTGTAGCCTCTGCTCCTAGGAGGTGCACGGTGAGTGTTGGGGGACCCTCCACAGGCACAATTGCTGAACAAGGACCCCTCCCAAGGGTGTCAGCCCTAGGCCCTGAGCTCTGAAGAGGAGGAAGGCATTCCTGGGGCCATCTCCCCTTCTGGATACTGAGCTCTGCACAGAGAGAAACTCTTCCACATTCACTGCAGTGAAGTTCATACTTTAGAGACGGAGGCCTGCCTTCCCCAGAATTTCCATGGCCACAGGTGGTGGCCGCACCATGCGACTGGTGTCTATGTTCCCTGGAATTTCCGTGGCCATAGATGGTGGCTGTACCATGTGACTGGGGTCTGCATTCCCTGGAATTTCCGTGACTGCAGGTGGTGGCTGCACCATGCGACTGGAGTCTGTGTTCCCCAGGATTTCTGTGACCACAGGTGGTAGCTGCACCATGCGACTGGAGTCTGTGTTCCCCAGGATTTCTGTGACCACAGGTGGTAGCTGTACCATGTGACTGAGGGTCTGCGTTCCCCTGAATTTCCGTGGCCATAGGTGGTGGCTGTACCATGGGAATGAGGGTCTCTGTTCTCTGGAATTTCCATGGCCATAGGTAGTGGCTGTACCATGCGACTGGGGTCTGCGTTCTCCAGAATTTCTGTGGCTGCCGGCTGTGGCTGCACCATGCGACTGGGGTATGCATTCCTCGGAATTTCCGTGGCCATATATGGTGGCTGTACCATGTGACTGAGGGTCTGCATTCCTTGGAATTTCCATGGCCATAGATAGTGGCTGTACCATGTGTCTGAGGGTCTGCGTTCTCTGGAATTTCTGTGGCTGCAGATAGTGGCTGTACCATGTGACTGAGGGTCTGCATTCCTGGAATTTCTGTGGTCGCACATGGTGGCTGTACCATACAACTGGGGTCTACATTCCCTGGAATTTCCTTGGCCACAGGCAGTGGCTGCACCATGCATCAGGTCCTCTGTCTCAGGAGTTGGTGCCATTGTCTCTGTTACTCCCTCGCCTGACACACAGAGGCAGTTCCTGACTTTATCACTCCCAGGAAACACACAGGCATCTGTTTTGGATCCTCGTTTTATTTCCCCATCACCTTTCTCATCAAAGGGAAATTCACATCCCTCTAAAGCTGAAAATGGTGTGGGGCCCCCTGGTGGTCTTTCCAAGGCATTATCAGCAGGTAAATTAGATCATGTGGGCCAGTGTACCTGAAATGAAAACAGAAAGGTAAGTCGTGTCACTAAGCTTTGGTGGGAGATTCAGGGTCTTTGTTAGTGGCAGAATCATCCAAAGTAAGTTGTTTGTTCACTGCAGATCTAGATGGTTGGCTGTGTCAGGATTAAACTTAGCCAGTGTCGACAGAGTGTCGCTTAATCCCTCACGGAAGCGTGTCAAGTACATTGAAGAATAGCTGCCAAGTCTGCTATTGTCGGGAGAGAGGCAGGTACGTCTCTCGCTTAGCCCAGTGCTGCAGGAGGCCAGGCTCACGTCAGGCTGTGCGTGTGAGTGGGTTGGATTTTTAGCACTCTGGGACGGTAAAGCACAAACATCTATTTTTAACTTGTGGGTGACCTTCTTCTGTGCTGCTTGAGTCTCTGTGGGCCTTTCTGTTTCCTTCCTGAGGAGTCTGTGCCGGGGTCCCAAGCGTTCTCTGGGCTGCACCTCCGCGCCTGCCCAGTGAGGAGGCTCCTCCTGGTGGCTGTGGGACTGGGCTGGGCCCACACTGTCAGCATCGTCTGGGGTAAGCAAGCCCGTCCTTCCACACCTCAGTGTCCCCAGCTGTTGAACAGGGCTAATCAACTGACCGTCAGGATTAATGGGGATCAGATGCGCTCATCTCATAGCCCTGCTTGGTAAATAGCCACTTCCACTCTGTCCTCCAATGTGCTACTCTAGACTTTTTCTTTACCTCCATTTAGCCAGGTGATTCGAGGTGACAGTGACTATCAAGAGGGATGTACAGAGGAAACCAGTGGAAGAGAGCTCGAGGAGCAGACATGGGCGCAGGGAGCACAGTGCGGGGAGCACGGCTGCAGGGAGCATAGGCATGGGGAGCACAGATAGGTGTAGGGAGCATGGGCGCAGGGAGCACAGTGCGGGGAGAACGGGTGTGGGGAGCACGGGCGTGTGAAGCATGGGTGCGGGGAGCACGGGTGCTGGGAGCACAGGGCATGGAGAGCATGTGTGTACTTGCTCTGCTCTGACAGAGGCTGCCGAGCATGTACTCTGTGCTCAGATGGGTCAGAGCCTCAGTGCCTCTTTTTAAAAAAAAAAAAAAAAATCTTTTTTTAAAGATAGGACTTCTGTCTTCCTGGTGGCCCCTTTTAGTCGATACTCTTTTAAGCCTGCTTTTCCAGAGAAAAGCTAGGAAGGATGGCCTATATAGGTTCCAGTCTGGGCATATCTGGAAGAATGGGTCTTTTTTAGGTTTGAGTCTGGCGTACCTGGGGACATCTTTGAACCTCCACTCAGAGTCCCAGAACCACGTGTAGAGGCTCCCCAAATGTCTGCTGGGACTTTCCCCTCTGCTCGCGGATGATGAAGAGCAGAACCTCACCCTGCCACGACCTCTGGGGTCCTCCTTCCTGGAGGGCAGTGCCTTGGTGACCAGCGTGTGTAGGAGTCTGAGCTGGCACCTTCGGGCTATGCTGTGCAGTGGGGGCTCATGCCATGGGGCATTCTTGTGTTCTGCACCGGGACTGGTGACGTTGGGCATCCTCGTGCACTGTGGACCACATGAGGTGCACATGAGCCAGACAGCTCCCGGAATTTGGAGCCTGGCTCTGTCTCAGGCCACCCACCTGTCTGTGGCATTTTTGAGGGATTGTGGGGACCGTATGAGTCTGTGTCCCCACCCTCACTGGCTGGACACCTGTGCCAGGCTGGAGTTTTATGTTTCACCATCCCCTGTTCCGAGTTGTGTGAATATTTATTTTCATTACCTACTCTCATGAGCTTTCCTTTTTTAAAAAAAAAAAAATCGGAGACAGACTTTGAAGTCCCCTGGCCCCACCGTTCGTGGACCTAATGGTATTGCAGAAATTATGACTTCAATTATGTATAATAACTGGGGCTACTTTAAAAGTCATGTAAAGGAACAAGGTGGAGTAGCCATTTCAAGCTGTACATCATGCTGGATTCTTAAGTGAACATTATCAGGCTTTCAACACGTTTTCTCTTTTTATTTACTTTGGAGAATATAATGGATGCTCAGAAGCTGTTGGGATTTAGTAAGAGGAAGTTATCCTTAAGAAGCTATTTAAGCAAGGGGACAGTTGGAGTAAACGTAAATTATGAACACACACCTATTCCAAACCAGAGAAATAAAAGCATCAACTGTACTGGGGTTGAAACTTGGGTGCTAGTGTGTCTTTCCTGCCCACAGTGACTGTGGCAGTGCTGTGGGCAGGAAATTCTGGAAAGAAGACTTGGTGCCAGTGGTAATTTTTGTGACGATTCATTTGCTTTCAGCTCAAGTGACTATAGTCTTACTTGCAAATGGCTAGGTGTCCACCAATGGACCACAACACTGACATAGGACACATGAGAAATGACCCTTGGGTTTTTAACAATTATTATTTTTAATGGACACATTATAGTACATATCCATGGGATACAGTATGATATTTCAATACATGTTTTTCGTGTGTAATTAGCAACTCAGGGTAATTAGCATGTCCATCATCTCAAACATTTGTCATTTCTTAATGCTGGGAATATTTAAAATCCTCTCTTCTAGCTGCTTGAAAATATACAATAAATTGTAAACTATAGTCACCCTACAAGGCTATAGCACACTAACCCTTATTTTTACTATCTAGATGTAATTTTGTATCCATTAGACAACCTCTCCCTTTCTGCCTTCCCGCCGCCCTTTCCTGTCTCTAGAAGCCACTGTTCTACCTTCAGAGGGTAGAATATCATTTTCCTCATAGAGATCTTTAACCTTCTTGGTTAGATTTCTTCTGAGGTATTTTTATTTTTATTTTATATTTTTGTAGTTAAATGGGATTGCTTTCTTGATTTCTTTTTTCACTGGCTCATTGTTGGTCTATAGAAATGCTACTGATTTTTATATGTTGATTTTGCATTCTGTAACTTTACTGAATTTGTTTATCAGTTCAAAGAGATTTTTGCTGGAGTCTTTTTTTTTTTTTTAAATATAAAAGAGCACATTGTCTGAAAACAGACAATTAGAGTGCCTCCTTTCCACTTTGGGTGCCCTTGATTTCTTTTTCTTGCCTGACTGCTCTTGACTAGGACGTTCAGTGCTGTGTTGAATAGGAGTGGCACAAGTGGGCGTCCTTGTCTTGTTACAGATCTCAGAGAAAAAGCTCTTAGTGTTTCCCCATTCCCCATTATGTTAGCTGTGGGTTTGTCACATATGGCCTTTATTGTGTTGAGGTATTTTTCCTTCAGTGCCTCTTTTGTTGAGACTTTCTATCATGAAGCAGCGTTGAATTTTATCAAATGCTTTTTCTGTATCTATCGAAATGATATTATGGTTTTTGTCCTTAATTCTGTTGATGTGATGTAGCATGATTATTGATTTGTGTTTGATGAGCAATCCTTGCATCGTGGGATGAATCCCACTTGATCATGGTGTATAATCTTTTAGATTTGCTGTTGGATTCAGTTTGTTAGTATTTTGTTGAGGATTTTTGCATCTGTGTTCATCAGGGATATTGACCTACAGTTTTCTCTTTTTATTGTGTCCTTGTCTTATTTTGGTATCAGGGTAATGCTGGTCTTGAAGAATGAACTTGGCAGGATTCCCTCCTCTTCAATACTTTTGGAATAGTTTGAGAAGAATTGAAACAAAAATCTGTAGAATTCAGCTGCGAAGTCACCTAGTTCTGGGCTTTTCTTTGTTGGGAGACTTTTTATTATTACTTAGTCATACATGTTACTCATTATTGGTCTGTTTTAGGATTTCCGTTTCTTCTTGGTTCCATCTTGGTAGGTTGTACGTGTCCGGGAATTTATCCATTTCTTCTAGGTTTTCCAATCTGTTGACATATAGCTGTTCAAAATAGTCTGTAATGATCCCTTGTATTTCTGTGGTATCAACTGTCATTCTCCTTTTCTGTTTCTAATTTTATTTCTTTCGGATTTCTTTTTGTTTGCTTAGTGTAGCTAATGGTTTGTCTATTTTATTTATCTTTTCAAAAAACCAACATTTTTTTCTTCATTTTTATATTTGTTAGTTTGAAGTTTATTTAGTTCCTCTTTGATCTTTGTTATTTCTTTTCTTCTACCACTTTTGGATTTGATTTGTTCTTGCTCTTCTAGCTCATTGCAGTTCGTTGTTAGGTTGTTTATTTTAAATCTGTTTTTTAAATGTAGGAGTTTATTGTTATAAACTTTCCTCTTAATACTGCTTTTGCTGTATACCATAAACTTTGATATGTTGTGTTTCTGTTTTCATTTATTTCAAGAAATTTTTTTTTTTTTTTTTTTTTTTTTTTTTTTTTTTTTGAGACGGAGTCTCGCTCTGTCACCCAGGCTGGAGTGCAGTGGCTGGATCTCAGCTCACTGCAAGCTCCGCCTACCGGGTTCACGCCATTCTCCTGCCTCAGCCTCCGGAGTAGCTGGGACTACAGGCGCCCGCCACCTCGCCCGGCTAGTTTTTTGTATTTTTTAGTAGAGACGGGGTTTCACCGTGTTAGCCAGGATGGTCTCAATCTCCTGACCTCGTGATCCGCCCGTCTCGGCCTCCCAAAGTGCTGGGATTACAGGCTTGAGCCACCGCGCCCGGCCTATTTCAAGAAATTTTTAAATTTCCTTCTTAATTTCTTCATTGACCCATCGGCTATTCAAGGGCATATTGTTTAATTTCTATGTATTTATACAGTTTTGAAAGTTCTCCTTGTTGTTGATTTTTTTTAAAATTAAACTTTGTGTTCTAGGGTACATGTTCACAATGTGCGGGTTTATTACATATGTATTCACGTGCCAAGTTGGTATGCTGCACCCATTAACTCATCATTTACATTAGGTATATCTCCTAATGCTATCCCTCCCCCCTCCCTCCTCCCCCCTCCCCACAACAGGCCCCAGTGTGTGATGTTTCCTTTCCTGTGTCCAAGTGATCTCACTGTTCATTTCCCACCTATGAGTGAGAACATGCGGTGTTTAGTTTTCTGTCCTTGCGATAGTTTGCTGAGAATGATGGTTTCCAGCTCCATCCATGTCCCTACAAAGGACATGAACTCATCCTTTTTTATGGCTGCATAGTATACCATGGTGTATATGTGCCACATTTTCTTAATCCAGTCTGTCATTGATGGACATTTGGGTTAGTTCCAAGTCTTTGCTGTTGTGAATAGTGCCGCAATAAACATACGTGTGCATGTGTCTTTATAGCAGCATGATTTATAATCCTTTGGGTATACACCCAGTATTGGGATGGCTGGGTCAAATGGTATTTCTAGTACTAGATCCTTGAGGAATGACCACACTGTCTTCCACAATGGTTGAACTAGTTTACCGTCCCACCAACAGTGTAAAAGTGTTCCTATTTCTCCACATCCTCTCCAGCACCTGTTGTTTCCTGACTTTTTAATGATCACCATTCTAACTGGTGTGAGATGGTATCTCATTGTGGTTTTGATTTGCATTTCTCTGATGGCGAGTGATTATTGTAGCAGGACTAGCCTCAGACAAAACATGATGGGAGGCTACATGTATCAGCTAACAGAACAAAACGTTTTACACTGCTTTCTCAAACAATGTCTGGAATTTACAGATAACACTAGTAGTTTTGGTCAGGGGTTAATATTATTATTATTATTTTAACCACCAGGGCCAGGTGGTGGTGCCAAGGTCGTCTAGCTATTTATCTTACTTCTGTTTCTTTCTAACTTTTTGTTTTCTCCCCCTTCTCCTGTCTTATAAACTAGGGAAAAGGGGAGACGGGGAAAAGCTGGGAAAGACAACAGGAGAAGTGGTGGTCTCATTCTATATTATGAGCATTTTTTCATGTCTCTATTGGCTGCATAAATGTCTTCTTTTGAGAAGTGTCTGTTCCTTGTTGTTGATTTATAGCTTTATTCTGTTAGAGTCTGAGAATATCCTAGATGCTATTTCAATTTTAGAAAAAAATGTATTGAGAATTCTTTTGTAGCCTAGCATGTGGTGGATTCTAGAGAATGTTCCATGTGCTGAGAAGAATGTGCGTTTTGTATCTGTTGGATGAAATGTTCTGTAAATGTCTATTAGGTCCATTTGGTCTACACTGGACTTTAAATTTGATGTTTTGTTGTTATTTTTTGTCTAGATGACCTCCAGTACTGACAGTGGGATTTTGAAGCTCCTACTATTGTTGTGTTGGTGTCTCCCTGTCTCTCTCTATACATATATATGTATATATAAATTTATTTGAGACAGAGTTTTGCTCTTGTTGCCTAGGCTGGAGGGCAGAGGTGCAATCTCAACTCATTGCAACCTCCACCTCCTGAGTTCAAGTGATTCTCCTGCCTCAGCCTCCCAAGTAGCTGGGATTACAGGCATGTGCCACCATGCTGGGCTAATTTTTTGTATTAGTAGAGACAGGGTTTCACCATATTGGCCAGGCTGGTCTTAAACTCCTGACCTCAGGTGATCCACCTGCCTCCACATCCCTCCCAAAATGCTGGGATTATGGGCGTGAGGCACCGCGCCCGACCTCTCTCTCTATTTAGATCTACTAATATTTGCTTTATATATCTGAGTGCTTTGTTGTTGGGTGCACATATACTCGTAATTGTTATATCCTTTTGCTATTTTGATCTCTTTATTATATAATTACCTTTTTGTCTCCTTTTTACAGTTTTTGACTTAAATTGTGATTGATCTGAAATAAATATGGCTACTCTTGCTTACTTTTGATTTCCATTAATGTGGAATGTGTTTTTCCATCCCTTCACATTTAGTCTATGTGTGTCTTTGCAGCTGAACTGAGTTTTTTGTAGGCAGCATATAGTCGGTTTTTCTTGTTTTAAATTCATTCAGGCCGTCTCTATCTTTTAATTGGGAATCTTGGGATTATTTTGCTATTGATATCACAGTCCAGACATTAAGATTTTCTCACTTAAGTCGCTTGTACACAAATTAATATGAAGAGGAAGTAGAGTTTTTCTTTTGTCCTTTTGAAGAGAGTGATGGATTATTATTTTGACTTCATGCAAGTGAGGGACTCACCATGCCTGTTGGGATTTTAGAATTTCTTTCCTGTTATTAGGAACAGCAATGATCCGTAATGGGTTCCTGGAATCATCCAGTGATGGTCTGAATATCTTAAAAGTTTCCTTTCATGTCTCATTTTCTATTTCTCCCCTAGTAGCCATGCACCCGGGGCAGGACATGGCCTTACATTTCCTTGGTTTCTTGATGATTTCTTAGGTTTAGTGTTTGACACAGTTAGGATTCTGGATAAAATCAGCCCTTCTGGGAAGTGTGTAAGTCAAACAAGGACTTTCTGGTGGCGTTATACAGGTTTCCCATGCCCCGTGAGTACAGGAATAGCCCCCTGGGGAAGGAGAATGGGCACATGATGGCAGGGAGCCATTCTTGGATGGTCCCATCGTTCTGCAGGAATTGTCATGCAGGAAGAAGAAGCACATGGCGACTGAGCTGGTAGTGATTCTGCTGATAGTTTTGATCGTTATGATTTGCTCCTGAAAGGTGATGTGGGATGAACTGCAATATTTAGAATGCTGACATTCCTTGAAACAAAGATATAGAAAAAGGCTTATAATTGCATGATGCCTTGTAGTTTTCAGCTGCTCTCATGTGGATCCTTTTTCGTCCTTCTGAAATGCTTTCCCAGGAGAGAGCGTTGTTCTTCGTGTATAGATGAGGAGCCTGGGTTTCAAATGGTTAGGAATTCAGTGCACGCATTGGAATCTTTAGTTTCCTGGAACATTTTCTATTCAAGTATAGACCACATGGCCTCTAAAGGCTGGCTCATTCTTAACACCGCGAATGGGGATCCAGCCTCACGTCTGGGGTGGGTGGCAGGAACTCCACAGCCATCCTGGGTGCTCTGGGGTGGGGTGGCTGAGCTGTGGCAGCCCCTCCCAGCTGAGCAGCAAGGCTGGGGAAAGCTCATTCCATTCCCCTTGGTTCTAACCAGGTAGAGGCTTACACTGCACATTTCCTTAGCTGGGAACCTTTAGAACTTTACATGTAAATCTAGTCTGTGATCCAGGGGGTAGACACATGGGTATTCACTGTACAATTCCTACATTTTTTGTATATTTAAAAAATTTTTTTATGTGTCGTGGATGACAAAAGAAATGAGACCCCTTTGAGTTAGCTTTTCTGTACAGCATCTTCTAGAATCAGGAGGCTGGACAGGGTTTAGTTTCATCAGAAATCTGAATCTTTCTGGTCAAGAGACGGCACTATTAAGTTCTTGGTTGTGTGGTTTCTGGGAAAGAAATATTCTAAATGAGTTCCAGGAATCACCTCTGTGGGATTTCTACAGGAAAAGTGACCACTCTTGAAGCTTCGCTGTCACTAACAAGAATAATGGTGACGGTTTCTAAGCTGTCTCCAGCCAATCTTTAGTTCTTTTATGCAGAGTGCTTTTATTCCAAGTGAAGTGCCCTTCTGTTTAATAGTGACCTCCAGTTATTACAGGGATTGCAGCTGCATTTGATGGACGTGAACCTGCTCATCTCTGGCTCCCCAGCTTCGCCTCTGGGGTGCGTGGCAGGAGCTCCACAGCCATCCTGAGTGCTCTGGGGTGGGAAGTCTCTAGGGGGAGTGGACAGTGCATGGCCGGGACGTTCCTGTCCGACGTTCCACACTGGTGTATGGGCGTCTCTGCCCTGTTTCCTCCGTCCGTGCGTCTGTGGCGTTTCCTCTGTTCGTGCATCTGTGGACTGTTTTCTCCGTGTGTGCCTCTGTGGCACGTTTTCTCCGTCCATGCGTCTGTGGCGTTTCTTCCATCCGTGCGTCAGTGGCGTTTCTTTCGTCCCTGCGTCTGTGGCACTTTTCCTCCCTCCGTGCGTCTGTGGCACTTTTCTTCCCTCCATGCGTCTGTGGTGTTTCCTCCGTCCGTGCGTCTGTGGTGTTTTCTCCGTCTGTGGATCTGTGGCGTTTCCTCTGTGAGTCTGTGGCCTGTTTTCTCCATCCACGCTGAAGGCCGTCACTTCTCTCTAGTCACCACTTACTGATCGCTCCCTGTGTGCTGAGCCTGTGTCAGGCGTGTGGCGTGTGTCACCTGTGTGGCAGGGGTTTGCGTGACACACAGGGACACACGCTTGGGGAGCTGCAGTGATGGGGTCATAGCCACGCAGCTCAGCCCTCGGTCTGAGGGTCTTGGTACCCACCCAGCTCTTCCCGAAGCAGCCTCGGGGCAGATCCCAGCTCTGCTTTCTCTCCTCGAGGTACCTCATGAGGTAAACTAAGCAAATCGAAAGTAGGAAACAGTTGTGAAATGAGGCCTGGGTTCAAGTGTGTGTGTTCATTACTCTTTACATGTTTACTTCACGTACCCCCAATGATATACTTTCCAGCTGGTATAACAATTAATTACCAGCCATTACTGGTACAAAATTCCATGAAGGATATTTGAGGAGGGCATAGTCTCAAAAACATGCTTGATTTTCACAGTTGTGATTTGCATGATAAAGCTGTCAGGACTGTGACTTTCTTTTGTTATCTTATTTTTATTTTTAGACCCTTGGGAGGAAGTTATTTAGTGATTACTTATAATTGTGAAAATAATGTAATGATTACAGAATCTCATTAGAATAAATACTATATTTTCTGTTCCTTATGTCAATGAAATCATCTTAATCCAGGCCGATGTTGGCAGGAATTGTCACGTTTAAAATGGGTAAGATATTTATGTGATGTGACGACCTCCCGTATTGTCTCTGGAACATATCAGAACTTTCATCTCAATTCTCACTTGTTGACACCCTACCTTGTTTTGTAATTATTCTTGTTTGCATCAGAATCTTGAATCCACGTACCTGAGATGATACTTACGTATGCATGTACGCATGCATGTGTGTGCATGTGTGTATGCGTGTGTATGTGCGTGTCCACGTGTCCATGTGCACGTGTATATGCATGTATGTGTGTGCATGTGTACGTGTGTATATGAGTGTACGTGTATGTGCATATGCGTGTGTATGCATGTATGTGTATATGTGTGCATGCATGTGTGCTCATGCACACATGTGTATGTGTGTATGTGTGTGCACATATGTACACGCGTGTGTACATGTATAGGTACGTGTATGCATGTGTATGCATCTGTGTGCACACAGATATACCTTTTCCTTTCATACAGGCTGTTTTGAGTATTGCTGTTAGGCAGTGACAACTTTCTGTTTCCTCAGTCAGAAAATGGGTAGCTCATCATTAATAAAGATGAGCATTCAACATCAAGAATAACTAAATACAAATGAAATTGTCATATTAAATAAATAAATTCCAAAACAAAGGCAATGTTCTGTACTATGTGTTCACATTGAACTTTCTTATAAAAATTGGTGTGAATGTTTCCCACTTATTGGAAATCACATGACTAGTTTAAGCCAAAACGTGGAATATTAATTAATTCTGTTTTCAGATCACTTTTGCATATTTATGATTGATCTGTTCTGCTGTTCTGGAAGCTCTGAAAACCACTCTGTCTTACTCTAGCTGGTGCCACGGTTGTGAGAATTCAGGGAAACAAGGTGTTTGCCAGTTTAAGTATTTTAGATCTCAAACTGCCTCTTTTCTGCATCATAAACCAGTCTTAAAGAAAGACATAGTGTGACTTGTAGTGGATTATGTCAGTTTTATTTTCTGTGGCTGAATCATCACTCTACATTGTGAATTAATGTTATTTTTCAGATCGTCTTTATAACACAGGGAGGTTTTCCAGTGTTGAGTGCAGGTTCAGTGAAAGTACTAACACTGTTACTACGGACTTAAACAGACTTGTTTTCTGAGGTGATAACCTTGGAGTCAGGCATTCAGTGTCCGCCCATCTCTTGGTTCCGAGTTCTCGGTCCCCTCCCGCTCTCCTCTCCCTGTACCCTTACTACTGTCTTACCTTCTTTTTGACTCCTAGGCCCTCGGAAGATGGTGTGTTGGGGGCAGGTGCCTGCTGTGAATCTTTGATAACTTTGGGAGAGAACTTTTTCTTTGGAGCAAGACCCCTCTCAATAAACTTTCAGTAGCCTGAGTATCATCTGTTGTGTGAACTATTTGTGGAAAATGTTCAGCATTTTTCCTTGGATTTTGATTGATCTTTCTCCACCTGCCAGTTTCTTCTCAGTTTGCCATGTCTGTACCCTCACCAACCCGTTCCAGCCTGGTTACGTGTAAAGTATTTGAAGCAGAGCTCTGCAGATGAGAGAGTGTGTGTCACCCCCCGAGTTCTCTTCCTGGCCTCTGAGTGTCGGTTGTGTTTTGTTCCGAGGGACGACTCTGAGGCTCCTGGCCCCTGTTTTGGAGTACCCCACACTAAAGTGGGTGTAAAATGAAAAATGGGTTTATGCTGTATTATTATAATTCATAGAGTAGATGATAAAAATGCTTGAATCTGAACAGCAACTGAAAATGAGGACATGGTACCAGTTTGGATGTTGGACGACTTTCTTGAAAAAAGTTTTCATCAAATTTAGAAACTGTGCGTGTGCTGTTTTCTATTTCATACTTAGAATCTGTATAGTGTGTGTTGTATGAATGTGTTGTATGAGTGTGTTGTGTTGTATGTGAGTTGCATGGGTTGTATGTGTGTTGTATGTGCATATTGTGTTGAGTTGCACTTATTGTACGTTTGAGTGTTGTGTGTTGTATGAGTGTGTTGTGCGTGTATTTGTGAGTTGCATGCTTTGTATGTTGTACGAGTGTTGTGTGTTGTATGTGTGTATGTGTATGTCGTATATGAGTTGCATGTATTGTGTGTGATGTATGAGTGTTGTGTGTTGTATCAGTGTGTTGTACATGTGTTTATGGGTTGCATGTGTTGTGTGTTGTATGAGTGTTGTGTGTTGTGAGTGAATTGTACATGTATTTGTGTTGAGTTGCGTGTGTTGTGTGCATGTTGTATGTGTTATATGTTGTATGAGTGTGTTGTACGTGCATGCTGTGTTATGCGTGAGTTGCATGTGTTGTATGTGTTGTATGAGTGTATTGTATGTGTATGTTGTGTTGTGAGTTGCACGTATCGTGTGTACGTTGTATGAGTGTTGTGTTGTATGAGTGTGTTGTACGTGAATGTTGTGTTGAGTTGCGTGTGTTGTGTGTGTTGTACGTGCATGTTGTGTTGAACGTGAGTTGCATGTGTTGTACGTGAGCTGTATGAGTGTGTTGTGTGTGTATGTTGTGAGTTGCATGTATTGTATGTATGTTGTATGAGTGTTGTGTGTGCATGTTGTGTTGTGAGTTACGTGTGTTGTGTGTTGTATGAGTGTTGTGTGTTGTATGAGTGTGTTGCATGTGCGTGTTGTATGTGAGTTGTGTGTTGTGTGTGCTGTATGAGTGCATTGTACGTGCGTGTTGTGTTGTATGTAAGTTACGTGTGCTGTATGTGTGTATGAGTGTGTTGTACGCACATGTTGTGTTGTGAGTTGCATGTATTGGTTATGTGTCGTATGAGTGTGTTATAAATGCACATTGTGTTGTGAGTCACATGTATTGGGTATGTGTTGTATAGGTTGTGTGTGATTGTGTGCAGTGTGTGTTGTCAGTGTTGTATAAGCCCATTGTACATGCGTGTTGTGTTGTGTTGCATGTGAGTTGCATGTCAGTGTGTGCCATGTGAGAGGCGTGGCATCCACATGACTGCTCCTCAGTGAGTCCTGCCTTGCAGCCCCTTCAAGCTTGTATCTTCCCGAGCAGCCTAGAAGCAGCAGCCTGTTTGCCTCTGCCCCTCCCCAGGGGGCCTCAGCCAGATCCTGTGCTCAGCCCCCGGCTGGGCAGTCTGCCTCTCTTGTCTCTCTCTCTTCTCTCTCATCGTCCTCCTGCGCCTCCTCCTTCTCGGGACCTGCATCCTTCCTCTGTGCTTCCTGGAAAGCCACACCTGGGACGTTGGAGTTCAGGCTGTCCTCCAAACCGTTTGCTCCTCTCTGAAGAGCGCCCCCCTTGACTGGCCGTGAGCAGCTGGAGTGGATTGCAGGGAAGGGAGGTGGGTGTTCCTGTAGAGACGCCAGGGTCTTACCTGGGGAGAAGGGAGCCTGCACTGGGCAGGCCGCCCTCCTGAGGAAGGGGATGGGGTGGGAGGAGGCTCTCGTGGACAAGGGGCCCACCTCCTGCCCTCCTTCCCTCTATCCCAGTCTGTTGTGAGGGAGGGCGGGACCCTAGGTGATTTCTATGCAGATCTTCAATTATCCACGCTGTGAAACAAATACTTCTGTTTTTAAGATCAGAGGAAATCTCCTTTGTTTGTCTGCCTTTTATTTTATTTTATTTTATTTTATTTTATTTTATTTTATTTTATTTGAGAAGGAGTTGCCCAGGCTAGAGTGCAGTGGCGTGATCTCGGCTCACTGCAACCTCCACCTCCCAGGTTCAAGCAATTCTCCTGCTTCAGCCTCCTAAGTAGCTGGGATTACAGGTGCCCGCCACCACATCCGGGTAATTTTTGCATTTTTAGTAGAGATGGGGTTTCACCATGTTGACCAGGCTGGTCTCAAACTCGTGACCTCAAGTGATCCACCCGCCTTGGCCTTCCAAGGGGTTGGGATTACAGGCGTGAGCCACCGTGCCCGGTCTGTCTGCCTCTTAGTTAGAACCTGTGTATTTTATGTTTTACATTTCACTTTTCTGGGTCAGAACAGTAGTGTTTCTTTTTCGTAGTGTTGCTATGAATGTCCTTTACGATTAGGAGACTGGGTTGGCTGCCCACTGGAGAGTGGTATCACTGGGTCACGGTCACCATCTGCCGCAGCAGCCTCCAGAGTGTTTAGAGTCTTTCCTGGACGTAGACACCCTTTTGTCTGACATTCAGATAAAACCAATCACCACATTCAGATAAAGAGGTCAGAGCTGGGAACGGTTAGTGCACATCCACCTCTCCCGAGAGTGTTCACGCCTCTTCCACGCGGGGCTAGGCGGCTGCTGAGCATGGTTCTGCTGGCTGTGGCTGTGGCCTCTTTCCTCAACCACAGCCATCGCAGGCCTGCCACAGTTTTTATTCTTCTAGAAGAGAATAGGCAACACAAGAGAAGCAAGGTATGTTAGATATGAAACCGTTAAAAATTATTTCCTCAAACATTGTATATATTTTTTGCCCATACCTAATTTGATAGCAATTTTAAAAAGATTAAAATGAAAAAAAAAATTCCCCTATATTAAGTCTTTGAAAGGCATCCAACTTAGTTTTCATACAATTATTCTCTCTTTGGAGTCATACTTTATTGGTTTCAGTAATGTGTAACAAATGCACCAGCATAAACAGATTTAGGAGCAAACAACTGCTTCGTAATTATAGTTCAGCTCGCGGGGCCCGGCTGTGGGGGTGCAGCCTGCGCCTGCCTGTGCGCCAATAGGGCTGGTCACCTTGAGCATCTGGGAGTGTCTGGGTAAGTGAGGTCTGGGCAAGGCAGCATCCACACACCTGCGTAGTTCTCACTTTGTCCACGTTATCCGGCAATGCCACAAAATTATCAAGTAAGTGTTCTCCAAGCGCATATTCAGTTAGTGTTTGGAAAGTGCATAGGTACCTCATACAGCACCTTTAAGAGGAACTAGGAGCCCAGGAATGAGAGCGGGTGTGAGGCCTGTACTCTCTTTGCATAGATAAAATATGCATGTGCATATCTGACGCCAGAAAGTTAGATTGGGGCCAGAATGTGGAAGTCCTTACCTGTGCGATACTAGGGAACCACTGAGGGTTTCGGAGAGAATCGTGTCTCTGATGTGCGGCATGCCGTGGAGCCGGGGGGTGACAGGGCAGGCTCATGCAGGGCACTCGCCGTGGCCGGAGGAGGAGAGAAGGCAGCCAGTGAGCTGAGCAATTCGGTGCCTGGGTCAGGAGGGGAAGAGGGAGTACAGGAAGGCGGATGAAGCTGCGAGTCTGCACCCCGAGGTCGCCGTTGCGCTTTGCCGGAAATCAGGAGAAGCAAGTGTGGACCTGACTCAGAGATACTTAGAGACACCACTGCAAGCTGCAAGTTTGGAAATACAGGAGGAGGCTTGGGGAAAATCTGGAGCAGGGAGCATTTGGGAGCCTCTTAGGTAGAAGTGCAGGTCAAGTAGCCAGAGTGTGAGGCGTGCATGTCTGGAGAGAGGAGGCCAAAGGAAAGCCCACATTTGGAAATGGAGGAAGGGTTGGAAGACCCAGAGAAGGCCCTGCTTAGAGTGCAGAGAAGAGCTGGATGGCGCAGTTCACTAAAGCCCAGAGCCGAGAGTTTCCAGGAGAAAGTCCCAAGTGTTGCTGAAAACCAGGGGGCAGGACTCCAGTTGGAGCCTGTGAGGGGAGCCTGGCGGCCCTGATCCCTGAGAGCAGCCAGAGCCTGGGTGTCATGGTGGAAGTGGGTGGGAAGTGCAGGAAGCAGGTGGAGATGGTCCTTCAAGGCCTGGTGCTTCACACAGGTAGCCAGCTGTGGACCGAGACACAACTGGAGAGGGGCCTGAACCCGGAGCATCTCCAGGTGGAGGAGGGAGCCAGGAAGGGCAAAGGTATCTGGAAGAAAGGGGGCAGGCATGGAGCCAGGTCCCCAGAGAGGCTGCAGTCTTCTTTCCCTGTTCATGGACTGGTTGTTGGTTATTTTGAGTTCTCAAAGTCGTCCACTCGGTGCGGTCCAGAGAAAGTTCCCAGGGTCTCAAGCCGGAGCAGGCCTTGTGCTTTTCCGAACACTGTGCGTGTTGACTCAGGGTTACCGTCAATGGCTAATTCTAGCGTGTCTTTTGTTGAAGTCTGCAGAAGAGCCTCAACCAGCGCCGGCTTTTGAAGAACTTAGAAAACTTGTGTTCTTCTGATTCTGGGATTTTTGCCTGAAATGCCTCGTATATTTTTGGCTAGTTGTTGTTAGCACTTGTGTTACAGCATTTGGAGCTCTGTATTTTTGTGATGTGCTAGCTGTGAGGATGTTTAAAATTAGATTCCTAGAAATCAGGTTATAGGAGCTCTCGGCCATGCTTCATGGGTTATGTTTTGACCCCTCATAGTGGACCCCGTTGCAGTGGCTATTCTTAGTATTTGTGGAACACCTGACTGGTGATGCTAGGAGAATGTGATTTGTTTTCTTTGTAAGTCTAAAGTCTAACGACCTTGTAGAGTCTTTATACCTATCTCTTATAAATCAGCTTTAATATACTTGAAAATGTCCTCATTGTGCCCTTGAAAAGCAGGCTCACATTTTAAAAGTCATCCTTTTAAAATCCTTTTCTGCAGCCTGTGCCCTTTGTCTGTTTTGTTACCTTCACTGCAACATCATGAAACAGGGACAAGGGCTAGAATCTATTTCATACACAGAGCTTGAAACAGGGACAAGGACTAGAATCTCTGTTTCATACACAGAGCTGAACTGTGCTGAGCGACCTGCTATGCTGACGTCTGTTTCTGTCATGAGAGGGAACCCAGGCCTCTTGACTTTTCCTTTTGTACATTTTCAAAAAGAATACTTTTTCCTCTCTTGGGTCCATTCCATTGTGGGATTCTCTCCTAAGGCTGTTTCTTTGCGTTCCATTTTGACAAGTATGATTTATTTCTGAGATGACGAAAGGGCAGTGAAAAGGCCTGGGAAAGAGAAAGCAGGAAGAGAAGGAATTGTCTCATGATTTTAGTCAGAAGGAAATCACTCAGACAGAAACGCTATTCCAAATGGGTCAGATCCCAGGAAGTGGGATTGAATAAGTGACATGATATCGCACAACTGTTTTACATTCTTGCTGTTGCCAGGGGTAACGAAAAGAACGAGTATATTCATTCCGAGGTCAAATATATATCTTTGCTGACTCTGACTATAACTAGCAGAATTCGTTCAGTTCAAGTTTGAGAATACCTTTACAGAAGAGGGTCTTCGTGCACGTGTGCCTATTTCTATTTATATGTTCACACGTATTGGAGTATAAATGTGTGTGTGCTGTGTGTGAGACCTCATTATTTGAAACAAGAAATGTGCAGTAGAGCTTCTTAATTACGGGCAGGTACATTTGGCGGATAAACCACTTTGTTTAGAATTGAATAATGGGGTCTTTGAGGGATGTATATATGTATGTGTGTTTGCATTTATGTGTATGAAAGTGTGTATTGCATGTATATGTGTTGTGCATGTATGTGTGCCTTTGTGTGTAATGTACATGTGCATGCATGTGTATATGTGTGCATGTGTATTTGTGTTGCATGTATGTGTGTGCATGTGTTACATGTTTAGGCACGACTGCACATATGTGCAAGTAGGCATGCATGGATGCTCATGTGTATATAGTTATACATGTATATTTGTGCATGTTATGTCTACGCACTTACGTATGTATGTGTGTCAGAATGTGTATGTATATGCATGTGTGTTTGAGTGTTGTGTGTATGCTTGTGCGTGTGTGTTTGAGTGTTGTATGTTTGTGTGCGTGTGTTTGAGTGTTGTGTGTATGTGTACGCATCTGTTATGTGGTGGTATTATGTGATTATGTGAACGTGTGTGCATGTGTGAATGTATGTATTGCATATAGGTGTGCGTGTCCGTGTGTGTGTGTGTGTGTGATATGTGTCTGTGCATGCATGCATGTGCACATTTGATTTGTGAATCCTCTCTGGGAGGGGCATGTTCCTGGAGACAGTGCATGGGATCCTCCGCTGTCCTCTCAGGGAGAGAGACATTGTGAAAGTTCGAGCCATTAGGTAAACATGCCTGATGTTCTATAAAATATATATTTAAATATACCACTGGGGTTAAATATATGTTAAATGGGTGCAAAGCTGTTATATTGCATTAAAAGTCATGTTAGTACTTCCTGGTTAAAGGCTTTGTGAATGATTTCCTGTACATGGGACATAATACACCACCCAGAATTACAGCGGGTCAATGGTATTTGCCAGGAGGTCTGGCTTATGTTTGGTATTTCTAGTTGCAGACATGCAGGTTGAGCTTTGCTGGACTTAGAGGAGGGTCATTGACTCTGCCCACTGAATGATACCAGCGTCTCTGCTGCTTCCTTTTTCTGCCGGCTTCATCCAGAGCTGGGACAGCTGCTCTCAGACGCATTGTACTTTTTTCTACATAAAAATCTGCAGCATTTGTTAGCAGTCCAGTAGCAGACCGAGTGGCAGGTCCAGGGGCAGGTCCAGCGTCAGGTCCAGCATCAGGTCCAGCGGCAGGTCCAGCATCAGGTCCAGGAACAGGTCCAGCAGCAGGTCCAGCGACAGGTCCAGGGGCAGGTCCAGCAGCAGGTCCAGTGTCAGGTCCAGCGGCAGGTCCAGCCAACTTTCCACATGGCCCATGTGAAAATGTACCCTCTCCCTTCCATTTTTTAAAGCAGTATCATTAGTAGAGCCTACTGCCATTTCTCCTTGAGCTCCTCACAGTGGATGGTAAGCATTTGCTTTATTAAAGCAAAGTTCCGTGCTCTTTGTGCTAAGTCCCCTCTGCCTTTCTGTGAGAGGCTAGAATTGGGATCGACCCTTAGCTGTGCCAGAGCCTTGGTACATGTCTCAGTTCTGGAATCTACTCTGTGCTTGTTGCCTTCCATCCACCGACAGCCGTCTGTCTTCCTGTCACTCCTTCAACATGGAGTCCAGCAGTGTGCACACAGGTGAGCCTGTGTGAATGCTGGTTTTGTAGGATCTTATCGGGACCTTAGTCATCTTTTCACTAGGAAACCAGACACTGCAAAGGACTTAAAGAAAAGCCCAAAGAAGCCGTATCAGTAGAATCATAGAGACAGAATTCTACAACCATAGGAAATGGCATTGATTATCATGAAATGTGCATTTATGTGAGGCATAGTAAAACATCACATTTCTTACTGGGTAAGAGCTTGGAAAAGATTATGAAAGTATAACTGACTCTACTCTTGTATCGTAGAACATGGTAAAATGATGCAAGGTATTGTATAGAATGGAACAAACAGAATATAATTATATAGAGTAGCGCAGAATAGAACAAATAGCATAATGTTATATAGGGTAGCATAGAATAGAAGAAACAGTGTAACATTATGTAGTGTAGTATACAATAGGAAAAATCGTATTACATGGTCTAGAATAGAACAAGTGGGATAGTATTGTAGAGTATTCAGTTGAACTAATGACGTAGTATTGCATAGCATAATACAATCTAGATTAGAACACACAGCATAGTATTAATATTACGTAGTGTGGTGTGGAATAGTAGAGTCGCATGGCACAGAACAGAGAGGATAGTGTTCTGTAGCACTGATGCAGGAGTTTTGCTCTTTAGCTCAGCTGGGTCCAGGTTCTTGTCTCATGACCAGGAAGAAACAGGCACGGGGACATCGAAGAGTGAGTGCAGTGGAACTCGTTAAGCTAAAAGTTAAGCTCTCAGCGAAAAGAGGGGTCCTGAGAGCAGATTGCTGGTCGCCCCCTTCCCAGTTGACTACAAGGGCTTTTATATAGAAGCTGATGGGGCTGGTCTCGCTGTCTAAGGAGCAAATATCTGGTGGTTCCACCCCATTCCCTCGTGTGCGTGGGGACCTTTAGTCTGCTGTGAGCATGTTTAGGAGGGCCCCCCCGTGCAAGTCCCCCTATCTGCACAAAACATGGGCTGGAGGCTCTCTGGGACCCTTCCCTTACTGTCTGCCTAAAGCAAGCTGGCTAACTCCTTTCTGTATAGAAGAAAATAGAATAGAATAGAACAGATAGTACAGCATTTTATAGTATGGAGTGAAGCTGTAGTATTCTATCATAGAGAATGGAATAGTATAGAATAGAACAAACAGATCGTACTAGTGTAGTATAGAATAGTAGCCTCAGGCAGCACGGAGCAGGGTTGTGCTCCCTATGTACAGAGTGTAACCACCAGGAGAGCGTTCTTCAGTGGGGCGTCACTGGCCCTTCATATTTCTTTGGTTCTGCGGAAATGAGGAGAGGAAGTTAATAGAGGGGGAGGAGGTTGGCTTTCTTACTTTTAAGGCGCTCATTACTTCTTGGGGATCATTTGATGGTCCCCTTTGGTAGTATTCTGTGAAGCAGTCTCTGTACTCTGTGTAGGGTGAAATGTGGGGCAGTCTGTGGACTCTGTGTAGGGTGAAATGTGGGGCAGTCTGTGGACTCTGTGTAGGGTGAAATGTGGAGCAGTCTGTGGACTCTGTGTAGGGTGAAACATGAAGCAGTTGAGAAAGGATGAAGTCAGAAGTAGCTCAGCAGAGATGCACCAACTCTTACCTGGGAGACTGTGGAACAGTCTGTGGACTCTGTGTAGGGTGAAATGAGGTGTTTTGTGTGAATTGTTGTCTCATGCCTGGCACATGGCAGAGCCTCCGTGGATCTTGCCATCGTGAACCCTCTGATAACTTCTCTACAGTGCCGTCCACACTATAAATACCACACATTGTGGGAAGTCCAGGCCTTTTCAAAGGCTGGGTTTCATTTTAACAAAATTGTTATGCCCTGCTCATTTGGAATGGCCAGATCATCCTGCACTTCTGACTTCACCTGTCCAGCTGGGTACACCTCCCTGCGTGCTGCCAAGGTTTACGGCGGAATTCCCTGACGCCACTACCCTCACTGCCTGCACCTGAATCTGCTGTGGGGTGATTTCCTTATTGGACTTGTCTGGGGACCTCCTGAGGGGTGGATGGGTGAGGACTGGGTTATCTGGGGAAGGTGTTCATGGCATTCCTGGTTGCAGTCTGTGTCTCTGTTGGAAGAGATGCTTTTAGCACATCCGTTAATCCAGACGTGATTAGCAAGGAGTGTCTCTCCCAGGTAAGAGTTGGTGCATCTCTGCTGAGCTACTTCTGACTTCATCCTTTTTCAAGTCTGTTACAAAGAGAACTTTGGTTTCTCAAGGTTTAAGAATTGATGTCAAAGAGCAATTTAGTGTTCTTTTTGAGTCACCAGCCTTGCTGTGGATGATTCATGAGTCTTTGGTGGTTAGGGCCACAGCACAATCGGTGGGCCGTCTGTTCCCCACCCTGGTGGATACTTTCTCACCCAAAGAAATGTATTCTGTTAACATGTCTCAGTTAGAATATTTTAGTAGGAGACAGAGTTATGGCTCTTGTTTTAATTTGTAATAGATGATTACTGTAGCAGGGTCAAGGTTGAGACTTGCAGTGTAGCTCATGGAAAACATTGATTAGAAACACCCAAAATATATCACCAGCTTTGTTGCTGCAGCTCCAAGGGACTAGGAATGCATATATATTTTTTCTTTTGTTATTATTTATTGTTTTTATTTTTGAGACAGAGTCTTGCTCTGTCACCCAGGCTGGATTGCAGTGGCATAATCTCAGCTCACTGTAACCTCTGCTTCCAGGGTTCAAGAGAATCTTGTGTCTCAGCCTCCCAAGTAGCTGGGATTACATGTGCCTGCCACCATGCCCAGCTAATTTTTGTATTTTTAGTAGAGACAGGGGTCTCACCGTGTTGGCCAGGCTGGTCTTGAACTCCTGACCTCAAGGGATCTGCCAACCTTGGCCTCCCAAAGTGCTTACATTACACACATGAGCCACTGTGCCTGGCCACCATGATCATTTTAAATGTGGCACTCAATATCTGCCTTTTTTTTTTTTTTTTTTAAGAAGTGCAAATGTTACCTCTCACACCTCTATTCTGTTGCTGGCCTGGGCTGGCCAGCAGGGTTCCCAGGCTCGAGGCCATGTCTGAAGTGTTGTTGGACAGTGTGGATCTGTGACCCCTTGGTCTTTGGGGACATGGGGCACCCCGAGACACCCACAGTCTTGCGAGGGCTTACGGCTCTGTGTGTGGCTGCTGTGAGGCAGCCTTCGGTGGGGAGGAAGGAGAGCAGAGCCCATCCGTCCTGGTGCGGAAAATGCCCAAGAAACCAAAGAAATGGTACAAAAAAACATCATCTGCCCTGGTGCCATTTCTGTAAAAAAAAAAAAAAAAAAAATCACTCTGAATGTGGTTCTGTGCTTGAGGAGGATAGAAAATACCTGGAAAGGCACAGAAAGTGTTCTTATGGGGTCAGAGCCGGGAAGTGGGATGGGAGGCTTGGGAGTGTGTGCAAAGGAGGAAGTGGCATATTTTATTCTAGTTTATTTGGTAGAGCAAGTGATGAAAGTGAAGCTTGAGTGATCAGAGCAGCTCGGCCTGGCCATGGGTAGATCCCAGCGTGTCCTGCCTCCCGCCTGCAGCTGCAGCTCTGTTTCTCAGTCACAAATGAGACAAGTGGCCTGAGGTTGTGGGCCGAGGAGGGGCAGCTCGGTGTCCCCAGCACCTGACTGTCCAGGCTGCTCTTGGGCCAGCCTGAGGGAAGGGGCGGAGGAGAGCTGGGAGGGTGCACAGTGCGTCCTCCTCCCCCGCCCTGGGACTGAGGTAAGCCCAGGCTGCTGTCAGGATGGAGGAAGATGCCCTCAGGACGGAGGAAGAGGCCGATGGAGTTTGGTCAGCAGCCAGTGTTGTCTTTCCCACAGGGGATACGCAGTGCCCCAACTAGCAGGAAAAAACTCTGCTTTAGTTTTTAAATTTTGCTCATTCTCTTTATCGTGCTGGTCATGGTAAGATTTGGATATTGTTGGTAGGAATCAGTGTCAATTGCGTACAGTTGACTCTTGTCCAACACAAGCTTGAGCTTTGCGGGTCAACTTATAGGTGGATTTTTTCAACCAAACTCAGGGAGAAAATACAGTGTTCTGCCACGTGAAACGCATGTCGGAGGGCTGATTCTTTGTACACGCAGAAAATACAGTGTTCCTGCCATGTGAAACGCGTGTCGGAGGGCCGACTCTTTGTACACGCAGGTTCGGCAGGTCCACCTGTGGGGCTTGAATGTGCCTGGATTTGGTGTCCATGGGGTCCTGGAACCGACTCCCTGAGTCCAGCGAGGCTGGCCCCGGGATCGACTCCTTGAGGACAGCGAGGCTGGCCCCGGGACCGGCTCCCTGAGGACAGCGAGGCTGTTTCTAGTAGCAGGTGGTTTATTTTGTGTTTTCTCCCTGGCTCCACACCCCGTTCTCAAAGACACGGCTGTCACAGGGAGACCAGCTGGGGCAGGGGAAGAGTGGAGGACACCTGGTAGAAGTGGCCGTGGACTCTCTTAGGAACGATAACCGTGACACCTACCGTAGACGAAGATGTTGTTGGTCTGCACTCTTCTCGTGTTGGTCTGGGGCATACAGTGGCCGTGGGCTGGTGTGGTCCACAGCCCCGGTCTGGGGCATGCAGTGGCTTTGGGCTGGTGTGGTCCACAGCCCCGGGCTCCGTGGTCCCTGACCCTGAAATCCCATCCGGTCCTGTGTCACCTTGGGCCAGCTGTCTCCTGAGGGGAAGGGAACAGGGAACAGCCCTCCCCGCATGGCCTCCCCAGCACCACCCACCCCCAGGACCTCCAGTGTTGACCCTGCTGGGGGCTCCTCTCTCCTGGGGGGACCTTGTCCCAACAAGAGGACTCCATGGGCTGCAGGAGGTGTCGAGCTATTTTCTCTCCTGGAACTGGGTTGCTGGCAGCTCCCAGATGCAGGAGGAAAGGCTCAGAAGTGCCTTCATAATAAGGAGTTGTTGACGTGAACTTTGGACAGCAAACACTGCTTACATTTCCTTTTCCATTTTGATGCGTTAATGGTGTGCGGCAACACCGTGACACACGGGGATGCAGGTGATGGGTGACCCCCCCGCAAGGGGGCCATGCACCTGTTTGATAAGAAGGCATGCTTCTCTTACTGCAAATAAAAACTTTTAATGGTTTTCTGCCAGAAAGACCCTGTCCTTTATGTAGGATACATAGCGGATCATTTGGCAAGGGATTGGGGATTTGGGGTTAAACTAAAAACAAATTAATTTCATTTTGTAGCACTCTGAACCCATTTGAGTTAATTATTCATTGAGAATTTGAATAGCACACACTGTTCTGACTTCCAATTTCCCCCTAATGAACGGCATTTGCTGTAACATGACAAAACCCTTAGTCTTAGAATTACTGGGTAATGTGGAAAAAGTCAAAGTTGGTTCTCTGTTGTTTTGCTTTAAGGAAATTATATTACTTTGCAGCCACTTAGTTTTCTCCTTTCCAGTAAGAAAAATTGCTTTCTTACTACCTGAAAATTCGTGAAGGTCAAGGGGACACAGGCTGCAGTGCATTAAAAGCCACCATCAAATGTGGACGTGGACCGAGTTTTCCCCTGTTCTCTCCCACCATCAAATGTGGATGTGGACTCAGTTTCCCCCTGGTCTCGCCCATCATCAAATGTGGACTTTGACCCAGTTTCCCCGTGTTCTCGCCCATCATCAAACGTGGACGTGGACCCAGTTTCCCCCGTTCTTTCCCACCATCAAATGTGGACGTGGACCCAGCTTCCCCCTGTTCTTGCTAACCATCAAATGTGGACTTGGACACACTTTCCCTCTGTTCTTGCCCACCATCAAATGTGGACACGGATTCAGTTTCCCTCTGTTCTTGCCCACCATCAAATATAGATGTGGACCTAGTTACCTTCTGTTCTCACCCACCATCAAATGTGGGTATGGACCCAATTTCCTTCTGTTCTTGCCCACCATCAAATATGGGCATGGACTCAGTTTCCCTCGGTTCGTGCCTACCTTGCCACCATGGCTCATTTCACAATCACTCAGGAAAGGAAGAAACATTATTTTTAATAGGCATGAAGGCAGTTGTTTTTAACCTAAGGAACAGGACATAATTCCAGCAATGGGAATGACCAGCCGAGTGGGTCTGTGTGAGGTTTGGAAGAAAAAAAGGATTTTAACTTCCCCTCTCTGTGTGTGCCCACCTCCCCCAGTTGAGAGTCACAGATTTAATTACTTTAATTTTGAGCTTAAAATAATTTGACAACCTAACAAAAACTACTACAGTCCTATAAATTTCTGCTGTGTGTTTGGTTTTTCAGTTGCTTTTCTGAATATGGTAAATGAATGCATTATGAGTTGTTATTTTAGTAATTGCTGTAAAAATTAATGTATGTTATAACCAAGTGTTATAAAGTTAATTTAGCACCAAAGTAAAGCTAAAGCTGCATTGATTTCCCAGTGTAGTTGTGCATAACAACGGCTCCATGAGGCAGGGGCTGTGACCCTGCAGTCTGGTGGAAGCAGGTGCCACCTGGCTGGTGCGTTCGCTGCCCGTCCCCTCTTGCTGCCAGGCAGCTTTGCAGTTTCCAGGCTATGCGGGAATTGAGGCCGGTGGTCAGTAAGAGACGGTGGGGAGTTGGGTGGTGCAGGTTGGCGTGGGGTGGAAGGAGGCGTGGAGAGCCTGGGGAAGCCTGGACAGCAGCTCCGGTACCTGCACAGGGGGGCAGGGTGCAGCGGCACGGGACAGTGAGTAGCTCCTGGAAACAGCCGTTGGGGTTTTTATAGATGAGTCTGTCTTCAGCTCTGCATCCCTTTCCTGCTGAGTCCGGGTGGAGGGTGGAGGCGTCGAGCGCTTGTTTCTCCAGGTGAGGGCCCATCGGACACAGCCAGTGTTTCCTGGAGTCCCCTCACCTGGGAACGTGCCCCTGCTCTTTTCAGAACAAAACAAATCTTAGTTAAACTTGACACATCACCTTTCCAGAAGGTGTTTAAGTCTGTATGCCTGTTAAGTCACCTAACTTTAAAGAGTAATGATACAATATGCTTCTTTTTTGGGGAGAAAACCTAGCTGATTTAAAAGATAAAATCAGAGGTTGGGGTCGCAGCATTTTGGAGGAGACTTGGTTTATGTCCTAGTGGGCAGCAGTGTTTCCTCAACTGTGGTGTTTGCTCTATTATTACATTACAGAGGTGACACTTCAAGCATAGGGAAATGGAAGGCAAAACAGCGCCCCCATTCAGAGATAAACGTTATCAACATATTCATGCACTTCCTTCTGCTGTTTTTGCTCTTCACTTTTTGTTTTAAGACCACGTTCGTAGGATGGATATATAATTGTTTATGGTGACTTTAAAAGCACCTTTCTTGCTAAAAAGAGTATTTTTTCAGTCTGGAAAATTTAGACAACATGTTTTGTTTAAAAATTAATTATAATACCACCGTGAAGTCATCAATGTTTTTATACATTTTCTTGGTCTCTTTATGGACTTAATAGATACAATTTAACAAATTGGAAATAACGTAATATTATGCATAAAATGTTTCTTGGCATTAGAGATGGAGCAGAGAGGAGGCACGGGGCTTCCCGCTGGCTGAGGTCCTCCCAGGGTGTGACCAGCAGCCTCCCAAGTTTAGGGTCTGCACGGAGTAAGATTTCTAAATTGCCTTACACCACAACCCCTGCAGCCACGCGTCCCTTTGATAAGGGGGTGTACTCTGATAGATTTTTCAAGACAAGAGTTTGCTGGATCTGAGGCTGTTTCAGCTGCTTCTGGAGACGGCAGCTCTGGGACGTTTGTGCCAGCTCTCCCTCAAGACCCCACGGATGCCACATCCTCATCTTTTGGAACCCAGTGTTGTAGAGGAGAAATCTGAAGCCAGTTTGATTTTTGCTTCTTGGTAGGAAACTGATGTTTTCAGGCTTTTCCCCTTTATTTCCATAATGAAGATGATGTCCCACCTCATCCAGAGGTGTGTTTGTTACCTTGTCGGGAATGTCCAGCCCTTATGTCCCCCTTCAGGTCCTCAGTCCCTTTCTCAACTTCCTCGCAATCCTCCCCATCTCATCCATCTTCACTGTAATTCTGTTATTTTTTTCATTTTTGTGCTCACTTTCCCATGCGACTTTTGTTCTTGTTTCACAGATGCCCGTGCCAAACTTTATGTCTGGGGCTCGAGGGCCGTGTTTTATTCTGTCTGCCTCTGCATGTACTTTTGAGAAGTGGGGTTGGAGGTTGCCCCCCAGGTGCTGTTTCAGCTGGGCCTGCCCAGACTCTGTGAATTGGGGACGTCGGGCAAATCCCATGTGGCTCTATGGTGGGCCGTGCCGCTGAACCGTACGTCTGAGGTTTGGGGGCCGTGTTTCATTCTGTCTGCCTCTGCATGTACTTTTGAGAAGTGAGTGTGGGGGTTGCCCCCTGGGTGTTTCAGCTGCACCTGCCCAGACTCCTTGAAGTGGGAACGTCGGGCAGAACCCGTGTGGCACTACAGTGGGCTCTGGTGCTGACAGAGCAAGAAGCCGCACTCCCAGGACGTGCTTGCAGCTGTGGGCAGGACTGGGATTGTGACAGGATCATTTCCTTCTCTAAAATACATCTCAACAGTTATCCAGAGGGTTGGCTGTAGGCTTTCAACAGCTTCACTCTTCTTAGTTACCAGGAGACAATTCACTAAACAGAGTTGCTGTCAGGGTTTAATTAGGAATTTCTGCGAGAGGCTGGTGGTACAGCTCCCTCTGCAAGCCTCCTGCAGCCTACCCGTCCCCACTCTTGGGCCCAGCCACCTGCATTGGTCTGTGGAGACTGCACATTCTCTGTTCTCCTAAGGGGCTCCTGGACTTCGGGACAGCCTTGGTAAGTTGATGTGTAACTCCCAGTCTCTTCTCTCTTTAAGTAAGTACGTTCATGGAATCCTGATCTTCGAAATTGTTTCATCTTTGTAAAACAGCCATAGTTTCCTAAGCCACCTTGTGTCTGAGTGTGAATCACTTGTTATTTTTCACTGCAGAATGAACAGAACTGGAATCATAAGATTTAGAGGGTGATGAAAAGACAGAGGTTAGCATATTCCATTTTCTCACCTTTTCCTTACACTTTTTCCTTAAATGCACCCCTCGTATGTCTGTGAAGTTCTTCCCAATTCTGTAACGTCACTCCATCCGCAAGTGGAACATTTGTGAACAGTAACAAGTATTGATGTATACACCTCTGCAACCCCGCTGGAATTAATGCTTTTTATTTATGAATGGATGGTCATCAGATGGCCAGAGGGATTCCCTGTGAATTGCGGGGGTCCTCATGCCTGCTTGTGAGTGACATGCACATGGCGAGGGCTAGGGAATCTGAGTCTCTGTGATTCGAGTAGTGACATCGTTTACGCAAGGCAGGTGGATGACTCTTTGAGCTTGGCATGCTCCTGGGTGGCACAGCACAGCTGACATGGAGTGGGGCAAGGGCTTGTTCCACGAGTTTCTGTGTTTTTGTTGTTGTTGTTGTTGTTGTTTTTGAGATGGAGTCTCTCTCTGTCACTCAGGCTGGAGTGCAGTGGCGCGATCCAGGCTCACTGAAAGCTCCACCTCCCGTGTTCACACCATTCTCCTGCCTCAGCCTCCCGAGTAGCTGGGACTACAGGTGCCCACACCACGCCCTGCTAAATTTTTTGTATTTTTAGTAGAGACGAGGTTTCACAGTGTTAACCAGGATGGTCTCGATCTCCTGACATTGTGATCCACCCGCCTTGGCCTCCTGAAGTGCTGGGATTGCAGGCGTGAGCCACAGTGCCTGGCCTGTTTTTGTTTTTTTGAGACGGAGTCTTGCTCTGTCATCCAGATTGAAGTGCAGTGTCATGATCTAGGCTCACTGCAACCTCCACTCACTGCAACCTCTGCCTTTCAGTTCGAGCAATTCTCTTGCCTCAGCCCCCCTAGTAGCTGGGATTACAGGCATGTGCCACCATGCCTGGCTGATTTTTGTATTTTTAGTAGAGACAGGATTTTGCCATGTTGGTCGGCTGGTCTTAAACTGTTGGCCCCATGTGATCCACCCGCCTTGGCCTCCCAAAGTGCTGAGATTACAGGCATGGGCCACTGCACCCGGCCCTGTGTTTGACTCTTAAATCTTCTTTTTCTTTTTAATATTTCTGTTTCTGGACGGCCACTCAGTGGATATGGAGGAAGAGTTCACAGATGTCCGTATTACATTTCTTACTTAAATTAGCCTCCCTTGAACACTGCTATAGGGTACAGATGCATGAAGGGCTGAAAGGGTGGTTGCGTCCCAGTAAGTGTGAGCGTGGAGCTGGTCTGTGAGACCCCGGTGCCAGTGAAGGCACCCGTGTGAGATGGCCTGGGATGGGGGTGTTCAGAGCCCTGACCGTGGCACACACCCTTCAGCTTTGATGTTTCAGGCCATTGCTCTGGTCATCAGTGAGCAGAAGGTCTAACAGCAGTGATATTTATCACTAGCTGTGTTGGCCAATGTGTTAGGAGGGTGAACCTGTTTGACTTAAGCTGTTTGACGGGTTTGCATTTAAATAGACAACTGGTGACCTGGTGCCTGGACGCTTGCTCTGTGACTTGCCCTACGTGGCTTCTCCCTCTGGTATGCGTTAGATGAGATGGGCGTGTTTAGGGTGGTGTGGCCCTAGACTAGAAATGCAAACCCTGCCTCACCCCAGATCTGCCCCACCCCAGTGTGACTTTTGGAGGTGGAGGCCCAGCATCCTTCACCTGCCCTCCAGGGTGATGCTGAGGATGCTGAGGTTTCAGAGCGCTGCTTTGTTGGCACTCCAGCAAGTCCTGCTTAAAGAGGCCAGGATCTGAAATGGCAGGTTACCAAATTGTATAGCAGAAAAATAGAAACGTTTCCTTAGAATGGGCGTAGGAAGAAAAATGATTTCCTTCACCATATCTGGAAAAGATTTCAAATTAGCAGGCACTATTTGGAATTATTAGTGGTCTCCTGTATTTCTTATCTTTTTTTTGTTTTTTCTTTTTTCTTTATTTTGATACAGGGTCTCACCCTGATGCCCAGGCTGGAGTGCAGTGGTGCAATCTTGGCTCCCTGCAACCTCTGCCTCCTGGACTCAGGTGATCGTCTCACCTCAGCCCCCTGAGTATCTGGGACTACAGGCACGATACCATACCTGGCTATTTTTTTTTTTTTTTTTTGTAGAGACGAGTCTTGCTATGTTGCCCAGGGTGGTCTCAAATTCAAGCATTTGTCCTGCCTCAGTCTCCCAAAATGCTTCTGTACCCCTGACCCAACAAGGAAGGACAAGAGGCGTGAGCCACACTCCTGGCCTCCTGTCTTTCCTTGTTGGAGCAGGGATGTAGAAGCACTTGCCGCAGCTGACTTGAGTATATCTCGTTTTGCTTTGTTTTCGTCACGGGTAACCTGGCAGTGCTGTGCACCAGTGCTGCTGGCCAGTTGTTTTTTCGATGGACTGGCAGAAAATCAAACTGAGACCCGGGTTCCTTTCTCCCCGGGTACTGACCAGGTGGGAGAGGAAGGACGTTATCTGAGTATCAACTTCATGAGGGCTGGTGGGGAAACGTCAACTTTAAGGTGCCTGGGATCTAAGGCATGGAACCCAGAGTGCAGCGGAACATAGGGGATGTAGCCTTGGGAGCAGAGACGTGCGGGCCAGTGCCCTCGTTCCTGGCAGGTTCTGAGTGCAAGAAAAGGTTAGTGACCCAGCCGAAGTCACGGAGCAACCTGCCAAGACCTGCCTGGATGTGTGGCTGGCATCTGTGCTGGCCCCAAAACTGCCCATTTGGGGATTCCTTGCAGTTTCAGACCCATCTAGGGGTCCGGAGAAGGTCCCAACCATGACCTCAAAGAACGAGGTGTTGCCTTGAGATCCTCCAAGGTGAGGGTAGGAATTTTTTTTTTTTCAATTAGCAATAATTTGTTGTGAATGATCTTGGACCTATTTTCCACTTCTTTGTATAGGAAGAGAGACAGAATAAAAAGTCTCAATGTGCCAGATGCCATGTAATGAAGTCGTGGGGTTAACATTGTTGATTATTATGTAACATCACGTTAAGTGGAACATACTCACACGTGTCCACAGCGTGTGCGTGTGCCCAGTCCGATGAGCAGGTTGGGTTGGGGTCGCTGCTGGTTCATGCAGCCCCTCTGGGTGGTGCTTTCTCTGTGACTTCCCAACACCTTTGCTGCTGCCTCTGTTGGAGTTCAGCCTTGACCAGCCTTGCTGCCACCAGGTTCTCGGGGCCTGTGCACCCTCTTCCCCGCGCGCACCCTCTACCCCGCGTGCACCTTCTTCCTGGGGCACACCCTCGTCTCCGCGAGCACCCTCGTCCTCCGTCCTGCCCACCCGGGGTCTGCTGTGTGTTTCTACTCAGCCCATGCCTGCCTCTTGCTGTGAGCTCAGTTTATTGAGGTGCGGTGAGAAACCAACAGAGGGGAGCAGTGTCCCAGCTTGTCAGGGCAGGAGGGAGCCTTGGGCATCTCTTCCCCAACTCTGGCGACCCACCCTTCGCGATATAGTGCTGGGGAGAGAGGTGAGTTCTAAAGGTAAGACGGCCGTGATTTCCTGAGTCTTAATTACCTAACACTGGGTCATCTGCCATGTCGCCTCATCGAACGGCACCTCTAGAGACAAAGCAAAGCCTCTGGTGGCCGTGGGCGGGGTGGCCATGCCTGTCTGTGGGTTCTGTAGAACCTACCCAAAGCCCCTCCAGCCGTGGGGATGTTCAGGCACTTGCCGCCTGTAGGAAGTGTGCGTTAGCCACGTGGTAGGTGCGGACGCCTGGAGGGATAGGCACAGGCCCACAGGCGTGGTGAGTGTGGGAGATTTAGCCACGTGGGGACGTGTGGCGGGATAGGCACAGGACCACAGGCGTGGCGGGTGTGAGAGAAAGTGCACAGAGTGCCCAGCAGATGGCGTGTGGTCAGCGGAAGCCGTGAACACAGGCCGGGCTCGGGAGACACATTTGGAAATACACTTTAAGCAACATCAATGGATAATGCTGCGATTTGGTTTCCTCCCGTGGTCCAAAACATGTTCTAGAGATGCCGCTGCTTTGTGTGTACCTGAGACAAGGGTCTAAATGTATTAGGGCCTTGATCTAATCTGTAAGATAGGTACAAAATGCCTATTTCAACGAGGCACTGAACAAGAAAGCGTGCTCTATTCAGTGCAATGAGAATGCTTCATTGTCATAAGCAAAGTAAAATGCCTCCAAGGCGAGCTTGCCATGTGTTTAATGACCTTGGACACGAGCCTCCTAAACCTGCCAGAAAGTGCTTCCAGCGTGGCTTCATGCAGTGGTTTCATGCAGTGGCTTCAGTGGAGAATGTGCATATGTGGCTGATACTGAGAGCTGTGCAGCACCCTCCTGACCTGACGCATGCCCATGTGTGGACCGTGAGCCGGGCAGCACCCTCCCGACCTGACGCATCCCCACGTGTGGGCCATGAGCCGGGCATCCTGACCTGACAGGTCCGCATGTGTGGACCATGAGCCGGGCAGCACCCTCTTGACCTGACGGGTCTCCTTGTGCCCATTGTGGGACCTCCGTCAGTCAAACAAGTGACACATGTCAAACTGAATGCAGGGAGGAGGGTCCAGGATTGCACGCAGGCTCCATGTCTCATCCTTCTGAGGCCTTCTGGGAAGCCAGGAGGGCAGTGGGGTCTTTTGCGTGTTTCCTCCTGGTGGCTATGAATTTGTACCAATGGCTTTTTGCAAAAGGGCCCGGAGGCGGAATCAGACCCTGTCTTAGAAAAGATGACGTGTTCACGGGCACCTCTTTCCGCCACTCTAGTGCTCCTGTGATTTTTCAATATGTGCACCCTGCAGACTTCAGCCTGTTGGTGTCTTGGGGGAATAGATACCAGGATTGTTCCAATGTGTGCAAACCTGAAACAGGAATTTCTCTGCATTAAGTTGGTCACCAAAATGGGAGGTAAGGGGAGAGGGGAAGGAACTTCTTGGCCTCATCAGCCCTTTTCTTGAAACTCACAGTCAAACTTTGTCGAATTCTAGATGATGGTGCTTTAGTCGATGCATTTATGTATGTTATGTCTCGTTTTCTGAGTATGGTGCTTCGAGAATTTAAATATTAAGGTGAAATTGCCATGCACGGTTGAATTGGCACCATAATTTGACTCTCTGTAAAGCCTTTTGGTTTTCTGTTAGAGTGACTTACCATTTTTTGAGTTAACTGAAACAAACTCTGCTGTCAGCACGAAGGAACCACTGTCTAGTTAGGACATCCAATTAAATAGAATTCTCCTAAATAGAGCGTGCTCTTTTCATAAATTTTAAAAATTCATCTATTCATCAAACACATATTGAGTACTTATCACCCTGGTTGCTAGTCACTGTTCATATATATTTTTAAGGAATTACTTCCACCTAGCTCTGAAATAACATTGTATTTAGAATTTAGCCCAGAGGTGATTAAGCATGAACTTTTCTCAGCAGTCTTGTTTTCATTTTTACTTGATAACATGTTCTCAGACTCGGTGCCCAGCTGACGTTACTGTGCATTGCCCCAGGCACACACCTGGCCGGCGCTGTGTCTCTGGGGCTTTAGAGCAGGAAGGAAGGGCTGCCAGGTGTCTGGCCCTTCCATGTTTCCCTGGGGGAAGGATTAGGCCTTGGGCAGGAGTCTTGGCTTGTCTTACTGGATTAGCTGGTGTCATTCAGTCAGCTCTGCCTTGGTGTTAAGCTCTGGACTGACTCTGACCTCTGAATGGCAGAGGAGAGGATGGCGTTTTAGAATCAGTCATGCAGACCGGGGCACCCAGCAGGTCTCGGATAAAAAGTGGTGGCAATTGATCACTTCCCTTTTTGGGAGAACTGTGTGGATTGACTCAGACCTCTTTCTTTTGATTTTATCTTGAGACTTTGCAGAAGCAAAAATGCCTTTAAAAAAAATTAAATGATGGGCTTTTGTAATGTTTGTGTCTCCCCAAGATTCACAAGTTGGAATCCTCACCCGCGAGGAGATAGTGCTAGGAGGGGGAGCTTTGGGCGGTGAGGAGGTCGTGAGGGTCTCATAAATGAGATTTGTGCCCTCAAAAAAGGGACTACAGAGAGCTCCCTCGCTCCTTCCATGGTGTGCGGACCCAGTGAGAAGCGCCGTCTATGAACCAGGAAGCCCTCACCAGGCAAACCTGTCAGGCCTTGACTATGGACTTCCCAGCCTGAGACTGAGACTGAGAGCTGTGAGAAATGAACTTGTGTCATTTGCCAGCCCCTGCCCAGCCTGTGGTGTGTTGTTAGAGCAGCCTGGGTGAACGAAGGCAGGTCGTGAATTTTCTGTCATGCTTTCTGGCTTCAGATACTTGCTAGGGAGATGTCACCATCTTACCCAGGTGGAAGTGTCTGGAATCAGACGTTCCGTTATGATTTGACCTTGTTCTTGCCCCACGCCTGTGCCGTTCACACCTCCAGGTGTCTCGGCTGCCCGCGGCCCCTCCAGACGTTTCTGATTCGGGGTGTGGTGCTGGTCGCGGCCGTGCCGTCAGTGACCAGGAGTAGGAGCTCGCGCCCCTCGTGAAGCAGCAGCCTCACCCGGAAGCTGCCGAGAAGCATTTGACAGAAGGTGATCGCGCCTCGAGACTGAAACTTCCTGTTTACAGGGAATGGAGGTGCATAGTAGGGAATTTAATGATGGCCCTAGAAACAGATGCCTCTGGGGTAGGGGATATTCTGCAGGACAATGCAATGATCTTCTCGAAAAGTGAAGATCACAGATAAAAGGGGTGCGAGGCTGTCCCTGACTAAGACGGGGAAGGAGAGTCACTCAGCACAGTGTGTGGCCCGGATAGAAAAGACGTTTTCGGAACGATTGTGCTACCTGAACATAACCTGGACAACGATGCTCTGAAATCATTCTTGTCTGCCGATGATGGTACTGCGGCTGCAGAGGGGCCTTTATTCCTAGGGAACGTGTGCCTGAGGACTCGGTGAGGCAGCAGGAGCCTCTCACCTTCAAGTAGCTCCAGAGGAGAAACAAATCTGTCTCTCTGTCTGATCTACAGAGAGAGTGAGAAAGCAAATCTAACGAAATGTTAGCAGTTGTTGGAGCTCCACGTGGAGAAAACTTGACCACTCGTTGTACTGTTCTTCCACTTTTTAAATATGTTTGAACATTTTCATAATGAAAATGTGGGAAAGTAAAAATAAATCTGGAAATTAGAACGGAAGTGAGCCCAGCCAAGTGCTCTTGGGTTCAGCCGGGAAGAGCCAACGGTCCGTTGGTGTTCTCTCGACTCGTCGTGGGGATTTCCTCCTCCTGGGTTCACCACCTAGTTTTCCTTGTGATAGTTATTTTATACATAGCTATGAGCATAGGTGATACTGAAAACACACGTTTAGTGTGGTTTGTCATTAAGAATTTGGAGAACTGGCTAAATAAACCACTTGTACAGAGTTGAGATGAGCACTACCTGCCTCAGCATCTGTGGTAACAGCTTCATTTGGGTGCAGAGCTTGGCAGAGGTTTGAGTGACTCTGTCTCGATGGTCCTCTGTCAGAGGACAAGGTTAAGCATCACCACCGAGGGCCCTGTTGAGCCTCTCGGCTGGAAGTAACCTCCCCCTGGCTGGTGAGGCAGCCTCTGAGGGCCTTTCCTGACAAAGCCCTTCACTGAGCTGCAGTTTGGCCATCTCTGCCCTCACCTCCCCGACTGCAGGGCCTCGAGGTCTCACCACCTCCAGCCTGAGCACCCAGTGCCCAGGGGCAATTTCCCACCTTCCCTGGGGGCTCAGGATTCTGGCTCCTGGGGCAGTGCCCGCAGCTGGGCCCCTCCTCCTGGGCTGGGGGTAAGGCTGGCCACGGCCTCCTGCTATGTCCCACTGGCCACTTCACCGCAGCTGCAGCCCTCACTGGGTGGCCCCTCCTGCTTCTGTTGGATGAGGAGATGCAGGCCTTCACCGAGGCTTCCTGGCCTCGCCCCTGCTGGCCCCAAGGCTGTGCCGCTTCCCCGTTCCCAGCCCCTGGTCTCTGTACAGTGTCTGTCCAGGATGTCTGTCCATCTGTCCTTGACATTCTGTCCAGAAGCAGCCACTGTCATCTTAGTTTGTGAGGGGCGAGCAGAGCCCAGGTGCGGTCGAAGTGGAGATGCTCATGCACTTCAGTGTGCAGGGAAGTGAGTTCCTTCATATCTACAGCCTCTGCACAGCCAGCTGGGAGCTCACCCCATTCACAGGTGGATGTGCCTTGTTTTTTGGCCCAATCACCTGCATTAACTCAGAAGAATCACAGTTCCCTGCTTTTCTGTCTTTCGTGACCGTCCACCTCCCTCCTCTGCCTGGGGCTGAATGGTGGGGTCTGTCGTGGGTTCGTGGGACCCTCTGTTCTTGTGCGGCCACCAGGAACTGTTATCCGGGCTGATTCCACAGGAGGAGTTTGAGGTGAGCTCCTGAGCGAGAGTTGGGAAGACTGACGTCTGTGTAAACCTTGCTTGTTCATGGTTATTCCTCTCAGTCTTCTTAAATTGTGAAAAATTGGGGACCATTTTGAAATATGGATTTAGGTATGGATTGGTGAGGAGAGAACGTTGATCTAATTGGGTTTACGTTGTGTGTGATAGTTTTACACTATCCTTGGGAAAAACTGAAGATGTTGACAGGGTCATGAGAATCGTTTCTTTCTTTCTTTCTTTCTTTCTTTCTTTTCTTTTCTTTTTTTTTTTTTTTTTGAGATGGAGTCTCACTCTCGTTGCCCAGGCTGGAGTGCAATGGTGCAATCTCGGCTCACTGCAAACTCTGCCTCCTGGGTTCAAACAATTCTCCTGCCTCAGTCCCCCAGTAGCTGAGATTATAGGCGCTCACCACCACGTCCAGCTAATTTTTTGTATTTTTGGCAGAGATGGGGTTTTGCTCTTAAGGGCATTGTTCGTTAAGTATTAATTGGTGGCCTGCCGTTGAACTGATGTTAGTGTAGTGCTGACATCATCAGCCATGGCAGAAACTTACTTGGCATCCCTGGAAAAGAGGGCAGGGAAGCATAGTGCCCTGATACCACCTCATTCTCCAGTGCTACTTCCAACTCTGAGCTGATGGTCATTATGAGTGGATCTGCCCTGGACAATTAGTTTAGTGCAGCTGCCTTGGACAGTCAGGTTAAAAGTAACAAACCGCCACAAAACTCAGCTAATAAAATGTGAGGAGAGACATGGGGCACCAGGAAGGGGTGAGGCCTGTCTCCCTGTGTGCCATCTGTGTGGAGCCTCAGTACCTAGGGGACAGCGTTTACACAGAGCCCCAGGTTTTTATTAGCATTTCCCTGAATAAAATGTCACTGGTGAGCTGCGGACTGGGAGGCTTCTTCTGATGATTAGGTTTCGTAATGTGGGATCATCAGTAGGCAAGGTGGGCCTGAGGGCCATAGGATCTGGAGACTGTCCAGGGCTGCTTTCTGGGGATGACAGGCTTGTCCCTTCAGCAGTCAAGACACCAAAGAGAGTCTTTCTGAGAATAAAAGAGAGAAGCTTTTAAGGAAAAAAGCAGTTTCTCTCTCTGTTTGGGAGTTGAGTGCATTTTCCTACATTTACTCGGAGATGTTCCTTGGTTCCCACCATGTGCCATCGCCCCGCTATGGGGTAGGGTCACCCCACCTCGTACCTAACCCAGGAAAACTCCTCTGTAGTTATTTCAGAGGCTGTGTGCATTTCTCTTGCCTCAACGGGTAGAGTGAGTTTTTCTTCCTACTGTTTTTAGTCAGTTTTCTTAATCTAGCCTGTTACTGGGATAAGTTCCAGAGACGAGCAGTTTTAAAAACAATCTTTGTACGTTGAGTAGAGAGCAGTCCACCTGTAACCAGTTTGTTCTTGGAGGTACCGCAGCGGCCTTGGTTACGCGAGGGCCCCGTGGCTCAGGATGGGCCGAGGAAGGAGTGCGTGAGCAGTGGGCACTGGCCGGAGGCAGGGGAGGCGTGGCCACCTGTGGCTCGAACTCCCCCCATCCACTCTACCGCACCGCTGGGACGTGAACATTCTCGCCCTGGACGTTTTGTCTGAATGTTCAGTGCCCAGGCTCTTGGGTACACAGGCGGCCCCGGGTTTTATTTCAAAAGGGTGTCACGAACAGTGAAGTAACCCACGTGCCTAAGCTTTGATTGACATGAAGGAATGTAGAGGCTGCTGAAATCCTGGTCATTTTAGAACAAAGTATTTTATTAACAGTTTTCTAAAAGAAAGAAATCATTAAAAAATTGATCCCTGTTGAGGTAGAAGGATCTCGTCCTCATGCTCCTCAGTTCCTTCCAGAATCAGCTTCCAGTTCAGCTGCAGAACAGGTTCTGGTGGTGGCTGGAGCAGCCCAGGCACGTGCCGTCCGGTCTAAGTTCACACTGGTGTCCGTGTGGTCTCCAGTTATGGTGCGGGCCGTGGGGTCTGAGTTCACACCATTGCCCATGTGGTCTCCAGTTACGGTGCTGGCCATGGAGTCTGAGTTCACACTGGTGCCTGCGTGGTCTTCAGTTAGAGTGCTGGCCATTTGTGCCTTTCTGGGAAGTTAGAAGGAGGATCATTTCATCACGTCTCTGTCCTCCCACACCTGATCTATGCTGGGCCACCGTGAATTCTTCCTTTTAACTGTTTCTCTCATCACGGGCAACACTGGTGTTCTGTGGTCAATGTTTGCCATTTCTGAAAACGGATTCTGTGTTTCTTTATATAATCACCTGGTCTCTTTTACGAATTTCGCTTTTCTTTAAGAAAATCATCGTGCTTTTATCTCTTCAATGTCAACTCTGTTCCCTGACACAGGCTCTTACCAGCTCGAAAATTAAAAGTAATCTTTGATTATACTTAATACTTTCTAAAGTTTTCAAAAGTTTATCAGCATGTGGGTTACTGAACATTGACTGTTTATTTAATGGAAAATTAGATTCTAAGTAGAGTATTAGAGTGAAAATGATCTTTTGATTTTATTAAAATATTCAGGTAAAAATATTAAAATGCCTTCGCCAAACTTCATGCCTGTGTAGCGTGAAAACATTAAGCTGCTCTCTGCTCCCGGGAATGCATGAGTAGAGTATGTGTTTGAAAGCGTCATTCCAGTCTTAAGTTTTAGGTATTCTTAAAGGGGCTGGCTGGAGAAGTGACATTTAGCATTGAGTGAACGTTTGACAAAGATTTGTCTCGATATAAAAATAGTTAAAAACATTCTTTAGTGTTTCCTGTCAGGGTTCACCCATTAAAGAATGGTCTTGTAAAAAACTCATCGAGAGTGTCGGCGCCCAGAGGTGCTACCTTGCCCACAGTTGTGTCATCTGCTGTCACCAGGCGACACGCCCAGCGTTTAGCTGCGCGTCAGATGTGGCCACGGGGCCACAGGACATCCCTGCGGACGGATGTTCTTATGCAGATTAATGAGGATGGAGACCGCTGCAGAACTGTAAGCCCCCCAGGGGCTGACGGAAGCCTGGGAATACCCGAGACACCAGAGTCGCTGCTGCCCTGGGTGGAAGGAAACCTGCCCTGGAAGATGGGAAATGCAATAAGGAGAAAGTACCAAGGTACATGATGCTGTGAAAACGGAGATGTTTTAATTAAATTAACAATTAAAATCATTTTAATTATGTGAATTATTTGAATTCATGTTAGTTCTTTTTAGGAAATTAATACTTAAAGCAAGTTTGTTTTCTGAATTGTTTGAATTAATTGAGTCAGCACAAGAGTTAGCATTGATATCTGACCCTCTTCCAGGGTTGGGGCAGAGGAGATGGGGGCAGAGGAGACAGGCCTCCCACCCGCTTTCCCCTGGAGCTCAGCCAGAATTTCCCATTGAGGAGCCCTCAGCTCCCTGAGAGCCAGGAGCTCTTGCAGAGAAGCCGCTGTCGGCATGCCACCCGCTTTGATGGCCCTGCTCTGCCATCCCTGCGCTCCAAGGGCCGGACCCTGCCGCTGCCTGTGCCAGACGGGTCTCAGGGAGGTGCCAGCCAGGGGTTATGCATGGCGGGGTCTGGGCATCGCTGTCCAGATTCCGTGGCTGCCGGTTTCATTCTCTCGCTGTTTGTCCCCCTAGCAAGACTCATGAGGTTCCTTGAGGACAAGACCCCCTCCTGCCACCTGGTCTGTTTCCTGAACGTTCTCTGCACGAGTACAGCCCCGGGATGCAGCCCTCGGGAATCAGGGTGTCGGCCATAGTAGGGCGGGTCGCTCTGCTGGGCACCATGATGGATGTTAACCGCTGTGCTTCACTTTGGGGACGTGTTTAAGTACAAAAGTAATTTTAAAATTTCACCATTATTTCAAGACAGCTAAGAGCCTATTAGCACAGAATCCCTGGTCTGAATGAAATCAAACGGTTCTTATTAATTATTCATGATGCCACGAATATGTAGCCTTATTTTTTATAATTGCCAGTCTGTATAATTAACCTTTCATTTGGTTAAAGTACTTAACACTAAGTAGAGCTGTAATTTCAACTGTTTATAAAGCATATGGAAGAATGTTTAAATGTTTAATTAGAACCACTTTTTTAAGTTTCATAGAGAATTTTTTTTTCTTGTCAACAAGGGTCTTTAATTATTTAAACCAAAAGAGAAAAACAGACCAGAAAAGAAAAACAACTAGTAAAGCTCGGAACTGCGAAGGTGGCTTCATTCCGTTAGTCTCGGATTTTGCTTCCTGTGTTTGTGACGTGGTCAGAGTCCTTGTCTTTGATTTCCTAACACAAGTTGTTAAAGTTGGAAGTGAGTGTGAAATTGAGTTAGTCTAGCTTTATTCTTTCACGGATGAGAAGTGAATTATCTTCAGCAAGGTGGGTGCAGGCGTGGTCCCCGGGGATCACTGTGGTGAACAGGCCGCCCTTGTGGGGAGCCAAGTTCGTCATCACTGGGACAGAGCCCAGGACACTTCCCCAGCTGGCCAGCCTCTTCCTAGAACCTCACACATTGCAAAGGATGGAGTCCAGATCTATACCGTGAAGAAACGAGGGTGGTTACAGAAAGCACCACGATCTCAGCTGAGTGGCTCTGAGCACCCCAACGTTGGGGCACCTCAGCATCCTGTGTGGCTCAGGCTGTGCCCAGCAGGGAGGCCGGCCCGATCGAGCTGCGGTCTCCACCCTGAGAGTGAGGGCTCCTTCCCCCAGCGCGAGTTAAAGCATCATGTGTCCACCTGTGCAGTGGCTGGTCCCAGTGGCCCTGGAGGGCTGAAACCCTGGGTCCCGCCACTGGTCCGGGGCATCCGTTTCCCCTTCCTGCAGTTCCTGTGTCTGTGTGTCCAGGGGGCTCTGATCCCTGTCTTAGGACCATGGCTGAGGGGTCAAGTTCACCCGCTTTGGAGCTGGCCCGGATCTTGGTTCTGTGGATCCTCGCTGTGTGGCTCTGGAGCAGTTCTGTCCTCAGGAGATGGATCCTCACAGCCGCCTCTTGGGGCCATGAGGAGAATTAATAGGACGACCCCCGGGTAGCTGCTCAAAGCCCTGTGCGGGGCCAGGCCTGTGTCTCCACCAGTTCCTTTGCTCTGTGCTCCCCCCCACTGTCACATCGCCAGCCTTTATTTCCTTTTCCTTGGACCCAGACAGCGAATGCTCCGCTGGTCTTGGCAGCCCCTTCTCTAGTCTATCCTCAAATCACTTCCTGACGGACAGCCGTGACTAGCCATCGGCGTGACCAAAACCCCACAAAATAGAACCCAACTTTCCTATTAAGCTGTACAGAGCTGTCCCAGCCCCACTTCCCACAGGCTGGCCTCATTCACCATGGGATCCGTGGTTCTCACCTGGGGCTGGGGGTGCCCCTGGCATCTGGTGGGGAGTGTCAGGGATGTCCCTCCAGGCCCAGTACAGTCCCCCAGCCAGTGGCCGGCAGACAGCAGCACCCAACCTGATGTCCCTGTGGCTTCTGGTTCCCCGAGGCTGGCTGTGCTTTGCTGCCTCTACATGTTCTCAGACGTGTGCCCTCTCTCCACCTTCACTGGTTAGCAGTGTTCCATCCATTAGAGCTCAAAGCACTGCCTCCCGGCAATGCAGCCCCTTCTCCTGGCCTACCGTCTGCCTGTGCCCCACGGTCTGTACCGTGTCCTCACGGACCGATCAGAGCGAGGCTCCCAGGGATGGAAAGGTTCCTGCTTGTGTCTGCTTGTGTCTCTGTCCCGCCTTCTCTGGACCCGGCACCGTGGCCTTTGCCGACAGAGGTCTTGGGTTGATTGTCAGCGAAGCAGACAACCTATATGGCTCTAAATGGCTGTGAACATGCTTGATTGGGTTATTTTAAAAATAGTTGTATATGTAAACATTTGAGTGTGACACAGGTGGATTTTTGGGCTAATGGTCTTGTTCTTCAGGGAGTAACCACAGGCCCATGCACAAGGACCATTTCCAGCTGATTTATGGAACGCTGTTCTACCTGGTTAATTTTCAACGTTATCTCAGCCTGAGAGGTAGGTCAGCATGTGACGAAGTTCACTGGTTTGAATCCTAATCTGCTCCTTAGGAGCTGCACCTTCCATGCCTTCGTTTCTTCCTTGGTTAGGTAGGGAAGGTATGAGCTACCTCAGAGTTGTGAGTGAGGCCTGCATCGAGTGACCGCATTAAAGTGACAAGGACTGCACCCGGAGTGTTGATATTTAAAGACCTTTAAACATCACGATGCTGCATTTTCGTACCCAGGTAAAACAGCAAAGTTCTTTCAGATGCAGACACAGACCCTCGGTGAGGTGGGGGGCTGATGGCAGGAGGTGGACCACCGACCCTGTAACGAGGGCGTGGTCTGTTCGAGGCTGAACGAAGTGCACATCATTGCATGTACCACGGAGGTCCCTCTCGTGAAGTCCTGGAAGGGTCCATGTGGCTAAGCCATGTGGTCTGTCCATGACGTCTGGCAGGAGCAGAGCTTTCGGGTGCAGCCTTGCTCTTGTGCGCACAACCCTCAACGGTCTCAAAAGTCTGAGGCTTAAAGCAGGCTTGGGGTTTCCTTACACCTCCTGGACATCTAATTTGCCTGGCAAACATGTTTTTCTTGGGTGTAAAGGTGAAGGAGTGGGTGATTCTGGTGAAAGTGTACTAATTACTGCACTTCTGGGTCAGTGGCGCTTGGTTGAAGACACTATCTGCCCTGGATGGACATCTCTGGGATGGTGAGAACCGGTGGCTGGATGTCGCGGGGTTGCCAAGAAGATGCCAATTTTTTCCTTTTTCCTGAGTAACAACACCCTACTTTGTTTAGGGGAAACAGCACACCCAGCTGAAAATCCAATTCTCTTGTACGGCGGAGCGGCTGGTGACACAGGTCCAGATGCTGGGATGCTGATGGGGGGTCCTGGAGTGGGAGGTGTCAGGAGGCTTTCCTGACCCACAGCAGCCCTGGGCCCTTGTCCGGCCTTCTTGCCCGGGGCATGACACCTGGAGGGAAAGCAGCTTCGGGGGCCCGAGGGCCAGAAGGCAGAGTCCTGGCGTGTGAGGCAGGCCTGGGCCAGGCTCCTCGGAGGATGTCACAGACCTGCTGCCCATGCAGGGACCACCCACCTCTGAGCCCCACGCAGATTTTCCTCCATAGCCGAGTGAAATCCTGATACAGCGAGTGAGGCAGTCAGAGGCACCTTTTGTGGAAGGAGGACAAAGCTGGAGAGAAAGAGGTTTTCCTAAAGGCACAAGGCGCTGATTCTGCGTTAGGGATAATTCCTAGGAGTGTGGTTGCTGGTGGGTGGAAAACTAGCCAGAGAATAAGTGGGAGTGGCACTTGCTGGTATTTAACTGATTCGTTCATGAATGGTCCGAACCGTTCCAGTGAAAAGAACATTTCGGACACAGAAGTTTTCATCCTGCCTGACAATGAGCATGACCGTGGGCTGTTCCATCCTTCCTGGGCGACAGTGAGAGGGTCTCAGGCCCTTCCGGCCCTGTGCTGGCATTTCCCCAGGGTGTGTGCCCCATCCTGAATAGGCTGGAATGCCTCTGGGTGCAGCTGAGCCTCTTGAAAAGGGAAGAGACATGTGATGTGCTCTGGCTGAACAGGAAAACGAGGGAGGACAGGGAGAGGGGCCTGGAGGTGAGGAGGATGGTGAGCAACACTGGGGACAGAGGAAGTAGGGTAACACCAGGGACAGGGGGACGGAGGGTAACGCCGGGGACAGGGGATGGAGGGTAACACCACTTCTCCAGGTGCCTTTGGGGGATGCTGCCGCCTCTCGCACCCCAGAGTGAAGTCAACAGGATTCTGTCCCGAGGAGCCCCAGAGCCTGGCAGCTGGGATTGTCGCAGTATGAACCACTGTTCACTAGCTCTGCACCCTGGGACAGGCTCCCTGGTGTTTCCACCCTGGTTTCCCATCTGGACAGTGGGACCCTGAGTGTCCCCGTCCCAGCTGCGCCCAGAGCCCTGGACTCCAGCGTGTCGTCGGCACTCATTAGCGTTTCTTTTGTTGTGGTCCGTGGACGAAGTGGCTCTCTCTTTGTGTGTTCACAGCGCTCCTGCTCACTTTACCTTCTGGGAACACTTTTTACATAGCTTCGTATGTGGGGAGGACTCGAGTGATTAATGGAATGTTTCATCAGGTGCAGTTCTTCTGTTTCCCAGTTTTGACACAACATTTGGTGAAATTTCCAGGGACTCCTGTGGTCAGCCTCACGGTTTCACTCTGTCACTTTCTAATGCAGTATTCTTTGGGAGTCTTTTCAATTAAGCGCCATCATTTAAAAATAAGTTTTATAATATGCAGTTTCAGGTTAATTCTTTACCTTTGTGTCTCAGGCAGTACTACCTACCTGTGAGTAGTCACAAAGGTTCACGCAGTTTTCTCTAGCTGTCCCTAGCTCGTAGCTCAGCAGGTCCCTTCAGATGAGTCAGCCAGCTGTGTACCTGCATGTTCAGGATACTTGTCAGGGGCCTTCCTCAGAGCAAGACCGACGCTCACCTCATCCTTGGGACTTTGGGAGCCCGCCCTGGAGAGACTCCAGCCACGTCCAAAGGGGCCGTCCGGGTCCCACAGGCTGGTGGGAGTGACTTCTGAGCCACTCCAGACCACACTTTGTGTTCCTACACCCCACAAAGCCACTTAAAGTGCCATGTTCTGGTGCTGTGTGCCTCACCAGTGTGCCACACAAGCCTGCACGGGGATCTGAGCGGGCGCTGCCTTCCTCAGGCTATGCTGGAGTTTTGGGGCAACTGGAGCACTCGTGGCTGTCATTCTTGCCACTGTCTGGGCTTCCCTAGAGGGTCTCACCTGCAGCGTGAGGACCACATCGGCAGCCACTGAGGAGCCGCCAGGTGCAGCGTTGGTGCCACTCAGTCCTTCTCGACTTTGGTGAGAGAGTAGACAGCAAAACTTCAGCTGGGAGCCCCAGGCCTTCTCTGCTTGGGGCCCTGGGACTGACATAGCACAGATCCTGCCATCCACGTGCTGGGGGCCCCGCCGTGCGGCTCCCTCCTCTGGTCAAGGGCTGCACCCTTGGGCTGTGCAGCTCCTGGTTCTCACACTCAGGGGCCCAGGGAGGGTGGTGGATGAAGAGAGAAGGAGAAGGGTGGCAGTTTGAGCCCAATTGTGTTGGCTTCATCTTCCGCCTCTTGTCCCTAAGTACATTGGCAAAGTTTTCCAGGTGAAAACTCAGAAGGGATTTTTAATGACTGGAATCTGTGAATTCCATGGAAGCCAAGTCTGTCCACCTTTCACCCACCTCATTTCTCCCCGTTGGGGCTGATTTTGGCAGCGTTCATAGGGGCAGGGACGGAAGGGGTGGGGGCCAGCCGTCGGCCCTGTGTCCCTCCCTTCCTCCCCTCAGCGCCACAGCATTTCGGTGTCATCCCCTTCCGTGCACGCGTCCTCATGAAAACCAAGTGCGGCTGGAGGGAGATGCCTGCGCCCACTCCCGTGACCTTCCCGGCCGGCCTGGCTGCAGTGGCCTCTCGGCAGGCATCTTTCTGGTGCTGCCTCCGTGCCCCTCCCATCACCTGATGCTCGTGTTCCTGAATCTTCACGCCTGTGCTCTGTGCAGCCACCTCACGGGCTCCCTGGGAAGGAAGACAGTGTCTCACGCCGGTCAGAATGCTCTTCTCTGTCCACTGAATAGTCCAACACAGAATCATTCCTCTGTGATTATTTGTGCTTTGTTATGTAGAACTGGAATAAAGAAAAAGTGAATTTAGACATTACAGCCATCAGGTTGAAGCTTAGTAATTGCATTAGGGAATTAAATGGAAACATTTGAGCTTCTCGAGTTCTAATTCCACATCTTCGTATCCCCATCACCCCATACCCAGTGTCTAACACAGCTCTTGGTCTAGGAGTTTCTTGATAAATGCTTACTGAATTGAACTGGACTGAGCTTAACATTCCCACCCAGAGTTAGAAGCCAGTCCCTGAATAAATTGCATTTAGAATATGAGTTTGATGTTACTGTGGTAAGGGGTATCCTACACGTCATAATTCCTAGTCAATATCGGGTATTTAGTCAAATAGACTCAAGTATAGAGAAGCATAGGCCCATCTGGCAAAAGGGCAAGGCACGCTGCTTTAGGTCCAGGTCCCCAATATCAACTATGAAAATAAAACGTCAACTCCAATGACAGCCCTGTCCTCAGCTGGTCACTGTTTATGCTAACAATTATAAACAGCTTGAACTTGCTGTCCTGAGAGGCAACACACCCTCCATTCTCTCTGCAGTGTAGCTGCCTTGGTGGATGGAACATGCCCCTCCTCCCTCCCTCTCCATATCCCTCCCTCCCCCCTCCTCTCTCCCTCCCTCTCCCCTCCTCTCTCCCTCCTTCCCCTCTCCTTCTTCCTATCTTCTCTCACCTTTCTCCCCCCACCTTCTCTCCTGGACAAGGGGCAGAAGAAAGGAGACCTCCGGAATCTTCTGCTTCATCCAAGCAGCTTGGGGGCAGCATCAACAGCTGCAATTTGGCTGCCCCAGCAGGTGCCTCAGGGCAGCCTTTCTAATGGGAATCCTGGAATCATGTCTTTCCTTAATGTGTCCTAAAGGCTGGAGGACATGAAGTGAAACAATGCTCCATGCTCAGTCCTGTGATTTTGTGTAATTATTGGACTTACTTTGAAATTAAACTAAATGATACCCAAGGTAGAGCATGAAAAAAAAGAAAAAACAGGCTATGGTGTTTGAAAAACAAACAAAACCGTTTGGTTTGTTGGTTTGTTCTTAGACCTTCACAGGCTCCTAGGTCACACGTTTCAGTTTCTCAGCAAGTGACATTCTCTGCAGAAGCTGTGTCAGTCTCTTGTTTGATGATGTCAGCCACAGCAGAAAGAAGCACTCCGTAGGCCCCGTGCTCAGCACCTTGGCGTGAGCTCCTGCCATCTTCTGTTCATGCTCATCACAGCTCTGTGCAGTGGGCATCCTCCTGATCCCTGTGGGAGGATGGAGGATGGAGGCGGAAGGGTGAGTGATGGCAGGATCACATGAGGGGTCTCTCCCGAGGTAGGGAGGGGAACCGGCCCAGGACCTTAGTGCCCATCACATCCTTCTTCCTCCTCCTCTGCCTCTCTGTGACTGTTTGACTCAGGCTGCAGGGACAGACATGAGTACGTGCAGAGCCTGTGTGCACCCCTGGGAATGTGTGCTCATATTGGCAGGGAGGGATGTGAGTGTGTACAGAGCGTGTGTGCACACCTTGGCGGTGTATGCTGGCATTGGCAGGGACAGATATGAGCGCGTATGGAATGTGTGTGCACACCTTGGGGATGTGTGCTGGCATTGGCAGGGACAGATGTGTACAGAGCGTGTGTGCACACCTCGGGGTGTGTGCTGTTGTTGGCATGGACAGACGTGAGCGTGTACAGAGCATGTGTGCATACGTGGGGGTGTGTGCTGGTGTTGACAGGGACAGATGTGTACAGAGCGTGTGTGCACACCTGGGGGTGTGTGCTTATGTTGTTTTGTAACCGGCAAATACGTGGCCCATTGCGTCGGGCGGCCCTGTGCCCATGCTGAGTCCGTCAGTGGCCCTCGGGTTGGGGTCTCCATCTGCCCAGACAGCACTCGAGTGGCTTGAGGTTTCAGATTCTTCCTCTACGGATACTTGGGCCTCCTCAGGACCAAACATCAGAACCAGCCAACTGCAAACTACAAGAACGTTCAAATGCATCTTCAGTAGGAAAAACAAAAGCAATTGGAAAAATTTTCCAACGTGACCCCGTGGTTAAGCCGTTAGATACTCCAGCCACCAGATTGAGTCACTTTAAAATTCACACCAATTAAAATGGTTGTGAGAGTTACAGAGCTTTACCGCTAAACCTTGAAATAATTGAAGCATTCTGCTCCACTTGCTTATAAACTAGGGTTGGGGATACCTTTCAGTCCAAAGTAGCAACCTTCTAAATCCAGCTTAGATGCGAGGCTCCCACTGACACAGGAAGAGACAGTGGCCCTTGATTATTCTCCTGTGTTCAGATACTGTGTCATTTCTTTTTTTTTTTTTTGTATCCTGATCATCACTTCTGCTTTTCCAATTCAAACTAAAGGGAGTTTAGTTCTGTTTTGGAGAAGCTGTGGTTAGTGGTTTCTTTTCATGGTTTGCTTAATCTCTTAAGTCTGGTGCTTACTTTACCCAAATAGACTTTTCTTTAGTACGACAGTGCCATAACCCAGGGCTTCTCCCTCCATATCTGCTCCCCAGGAGGCTCCCTAGGAATGGGTGCTGGAGATCCAGCCCCTCTCCATGTGCCGTTTTCTTTGAGTCCAAGGTAGCTTTGGCTCAGAGAAGAAAAGAGGCCTCCGGGTTAGGTGCCTCTGACTGCTTGCTTGTGAAATGTTTAATGATAAGGCGACTTCCAAACTAATTTACACATTGATAGTTGTAGCTTGAAGTATCACCGCAGTCATAAGAACAAGAAACACTCCCATAAAGTAGATAAGCAGAAAAAAGCCATAGAAGTTTAATAAAGCGCAAATAAAATGGTGTTGCAAGAATGTCCAGTGGGAAATGCTCTCAGTCCAGCCAGATCCAGCTGTGGCGTCAGTCCAGCTGTGGCGTCCTCCTGTGAAAACATTCAGCCACGTGTGGTCCTGATCGCAATCGCTACTCTGAATTGTGATCCAGAATGTTGTGGGGGCCGATGCCGGGACTGTTCCAGCAGTTGAGTCTGATTGGGCGTCACGGTGGTGATGTGCTTAGCGCGGCCAGCTGGGCTGAGTGGTGGCCACCCGTGCACTCGCCACGTGCAGCCGTTATTCTGGTGATGGGGTTGCATGTGGCGCGGCTTGTCCACCTGGGCAATTAAAGTACTGAGAACCCAACCGCGGGCGGGTGCCTCCCGACATGGGAGCTGTCTTTTTTATCCAGGGCCCTGTGGCGCTGCAGACCCCTGCCGCCAGTCTGAGCTCACAAGGAGGTACCGGAGGGCTCTGCTGGGGCATGGAGGTCCCTGAGCAGGTGGTCACTTATTGCTTGTGGAGTGGTCCATGGCCTGTGAGTTTATTCTCGGGGTTTGTGTGGGCGAGGTTAACCAGTTCACAGCTGGGCACTTACCCCTTACACAGGTGACACTAGTTAAAGTGGAATCTATATTAGCTCACACGGGAGTGTGTGAGGAGCTGGGAGGGTGGGGAGGCTTGGCCTTAGCACTAGATTCCCGGTCTCCTGACGTTTCTGCGTCTTCCAGTTGAGGGGCCGTCAGAGCCGCTGTGGGTCCTGAAGACAGTGGGTGCCATATGGACCAGGGGATGCGGAAGCCTCTAGAGGCTGCGGGAGGCAAGGAGACGGTCGCTTCCCCAGAGTCAGCCCTGCCGCCACTTCGACGTTAGAAGGTGGGACCTGTTTTGGACTCCAGCTTCCAGAAATGTGAGAAAATAAGTCAGTGTTTAGGGCGCTAAATTTGGGGTGATTTAGTGGAGAAATAGAAAACTAGCCCACAAAGGTGCACGCATTGAAATGTGCTCTGTCCAGGTGTTCACAGTGGTGTGAGGGGGATGGCATCGGGGTTCTGGGAACTGTGCAGTTTTACTGAAGGAAGGGGGCTCGCCACGCCTTTCCTCATATAACTGAAGGTATGTATGCCTGCCACACTGCCCAGGAGACAGGGACTAGAATTCTGACTTTATTTCTTATGGGAACCAAGCCACAGTCAGAACACGGTGAGGGCCGAGACGAGCTTCCTACAGCCTGAACTGGGAAGAGGAATCCCAAGTAGTTTGTGTTTTTCTACACAGACCTGTCCTTTTCAGGTTTTGTTAAGTTTTGGAAAAAGGGAGAAGCCAGGCACACCTCGGCGAGGGACAGTGTTTCTGGAGGTGGTACGGCTTCAGCCTGAACGTGGCCGTGTGGTTGGGAGGCTCAGAAACTGCCCTCCAAGGGCACTCATCTATTCCTTATTGCAGTAATACCTCGTTTACAGAAATCCACAGAAATTACAGTGCGGGAGGCTTCTGGTCTGGATGGGATTGTGTGGACCGAGGTCACGGGGTGTTGTCCCAAGTGCTAATCCTGATCTGGCAGAGGCTCTGTTCCCAAATAATTATTCCACAGTTTCAGAGCCTATATCTGAGTGATAGTCTTTTAACTTTGTTGCATAAAAGGAAACAAAGTATGTCTTGAGGGTCCAAAAATCCATGTGGTAATCATGGCTGTAAACTCATACCTGGGGCTTTGGGATGGAGTGAAAACCACCGTCACCTGGCGTGGACGCTGCGTGGTATTTTTAGCGTGGCGGCCTGCTCGTGCCTTGAACTCTATCTGCAGTGTGAGCAACAGCTGTGCATTTGAGAAATGTGGACAGGTCAGCTTGCTCCTCCAGGGGCCTGCAGGCATCCGGGTGAGGGGCCTGGGATGAGGCCACATCAGTGGGAAGGAGCTTGGTGTCAGCAGATATGTCTGTCTCTACAGGCCCGCAAGCCAGCCAGAACCCAGTTTTCCTTTGGTCATCTAATGCCAGAAAAAACCTGTTTCTTAGAGATTCTCATAATTTATATTAATGAACCATTTGACCGTACCTAAAATGTTATAAATGCATGAGGCTTTACAACTTGGCAGATGTGTAACTCACATGTCGTTGTATCAAACTGTTGAAGATATTTGTTTCACTTGAAGGTTTTTAGCATTTTATGTGCAAAGCAAATGCCAGTAGCATTTTGAAGGAGTATTTTGGAATTTTAAACACAGTGGGATAGTGCTGGGTCTCTGGGATACTGGTGAGGTGGACGTGACCTCAAGCTCTTGTAGCTTGCAAGCAGGATTGCTAAATTGTCACAACTGCAGTGCTGGAAAGTCAAAGTGGATTTCTGTAAATGAGGTATTAGTGCAATAAGGAACAGATGAGTGCCCGTGGAGGGCAGTTTCTGAGCCTCCCAGACACCCCAGGAGGAAGCGGGGGACGGGGGCAGTTACCCACCAGAACCTGGACGGTGAAGCTGGGTTTGCTGGTGGCCCTGCTTGGCAGGTCATTACGTGCAATAAGAAACAGGTGAGTGCCCTTGAGAGCGGTTTCTCGGCCCCCTTCAGAACCGCAAGTGGAAGACGCTCCAAGGTGGGGGGTGGGGGTTCGGTTAATCCACAGGAGCCTGGATGGTGGAGCTGGGTTTGCTGGTGGTCCTGCGTGGCAGGTCATTACATGCAATAAGGAACAGGTGACTGCCCTTGAGGGCGGTTTCTCGGCCTGCTTCGGAACTGCAAGTGGAAGACGCCCCAAAGTGAGGGGGGGCTGGTGGTCGGTTATCCAGTGGGGCCGGATTTGCTGGTGGCCGCTGCGTGGCAGGTCACGGCGTGGAGCGATGGGAGGGGAGTGGAGTGGGAATAGAGGATGCACCCTCCACAGCTACTGCTGGGAGTTGGCTCTGGTAGCAGAAGGGGCATAGATAGAGGGATTCCCATCAGGGGAAACACGACTGGGGTCCCACGTGTGGTGGTTGCCGAGGTGTGGCTATATGTAATCTCAGTCTGCACAGCCGTCCTGGTGAGTGGGTTCAGTTACCTTCCCATCTCACATTTGAGAAATCTCGGGGGCTCACATCACAGCTAGGTGGGTTGGAACTAATGTCTCAGGCAGGACGTTGGCCCCAGAGCCCAGATCTTACCCGCTCTTTTCAGTCCACCAAGCTTGTAGAGAGGGCGGTGTGGTGGTGGGTGGCGGCTGAGAAACCAACACAGTAGAAGGCGGGGAGGAACTAAACCAGGCAGGAGACACAGGCAGTGCTTGGGAGGTCTGCACGGGGTGTGGGTGTGGGAGACACCTCTGGGCCAGTGAACCCCGTTCTGTGCTCCTGGCTTGCCCAACCTTGGCCCTCAGCCACATGCTGCGTGCTTTAGGTGAAATCTCAGTCGCTCGTGTGGTGCGGGCATCTTTTCTCCCTGGCTTTGCCTCTCTTTAAATCACGGAGTCTCAGTGGGGATGGCGGGGCGGTTGGTGGTCCATGGAATTTGCCCTCCACCTCCCCATCCTTGTCCTGCCCTGTCTGGCCTATTACCTGAATCTGTCTCTTCAGAGCCTGCAAATGAGTGGAGGCCACGACAGCCTCTCGCTGACCGACCTCTCAAACTTTTATTCATCAGAATAGTGTTAAATGCCGATTCCTAGGCACCCCCATTGGACTCTACGCCTGCCTAGCATGGGTACTTTGGGGGAAGGTACAGAGGATTGCTGGGCTGTTCCAGGGGGGAATTTGCATTGTTGAATGTCTATTGTGTTCCTTCCAGCACTCTACTTTCCACGCACACGTGGCATTAAACCTGGAAGACCTCTGGGTGCTGTGCTGGTGAGGAAGCCCCGGCTGGACGAGGGGCTGCTGGGGCTCGGACTTGATTCCTGGGCTGGGGGCTGCGGGCTTATTCTCTTCAGTGGGTCTGCTGATGGGATGCCCTGGGAAGTCCTGCTGTGCACTCAGGGGAAGGTGCAGAGACAGGCTCAGAAAAGACAGACCATGGATTTAAAAATTCCTACTGGAAAATCTTTTATGAGCAAAGTAATTTGCATCTAACTGAAGACAATCATTACTTGAATAATTGGTTTGTTTACAAAGTTGGTCCTATGAACAGATTAAAGTTTTCATTCATGCCTTATCTATAATGTGAATAGGAGCTATTACCGCAACTTAAATTAGCTTCAAATTTCGTATCAGATTGCAGTCCAGATTACAAACGGCTGCTTGATAATCTAATTGATAAAACGGAGGAATTTAGTGCTTGGAACCCGGAGCGAAGGGAACAGAATTGCTTTGGTTTCTCAAAAGGGTGTTGACTGAGTGGTGACCTGGGGTGAAGAGAAGTGGCTAGAGTCATTACACTCGAGGAGATGATCTGCCCCCGCCTTTCTCAGCTGTCTTCTGGACAAAACAAAGGGTGATAAATGGAAAAAATTCAGCACTGAGTTCGTCTATGCCCTGAGCTTCTCATACAGTCATTAATGGGCTGTATCTGTGAAGCCTCCATACAGGCACAAAGGAATTAGGCTAGAGTAAGGCGGCCGGCGACCTCTGGCGTCTGGACCGCGTGTCACTTCCTAAAGCCCTTTTGGGTGAAATGACAGTGGCAATGTCGTTGTTCGGAGGAGTGTAATCTCACGTATGAGATGCAGATTTTAAATGATGCAGATTTTAAACACCAAAGTCAGGAAGCTTGGTGGGAGTGGCTGTCTTCCAAGTGGTTTTCTGTGCTGCCATGGATGAGGCGTGGATGTGTCATCTGTTGGTGAGATCCACTGGTGAAGGGGCTAAGCAAACCATGGAGGTCGGGGGTGTGAAGCTGCATCTCTTCTGGCATCCCAAGTAAATACATCTTGTAAAACTTGTAAATTTGACCCTGACCCTAACCCCAACCCTGAGTGTTGAAGTCTGGTGCAGTGTCTTGAGCCCTCTTCTGCATTGAGGGTGAGTGACTGTAAATGACCGATTCCTCAGTGGTGAAAGTTCAAATGTAGCTTCCCTGAGGAAGCCAGACCTCGGTCACCCGTATCTCCATTGTAAACACTGCGGCCCCTACGCGGGTGGCTGCAAGTTTCCAGGCCTTCCTTGGAGAAGCAGCCGTGAGGTGCTTGATGATTTGATAACATCAGCCACCTTCTGTCTTCTGTCTAATCACGGTACAAATGATTCTCCTACAAGGAAATGGATCTGGTTTCTGCCTGATCGTTGGAAGAAGCAGCCTGCCTAGGGACTCCACCGTCCTCTGCACTTTCACAGCGAAGCCTGTGTCTGTCTCCAAGGAGTGTCACGTGTGTCGTGGGAATCGCTTCCTTAATTCTTCCTGCTTTTGATAGCTCGGGTAGCTCTGCCTGTTTCACCCGGGATGAGCAGCGGGTGGTCTCTGGCTGCTGTGGGACTAGGGCTTGGGGGTGCATCATCACATCCGGTGGCCTGTCCAGGTGGGCATCATTGTCTTTTGCCTGTTGCCTGAGGCAGCTGTGATGCCATGGGGGTCATGCTTGTCAGGGCCAACCCAGTTCTTCCCGTGTACACCTCTCCTGCTGGAGTGCCTTTCCTTATGATGACTTGTTGAATTAACGTGGAGAATGCAGAGAGGCTCTGGGCCTCTCTCTCTCCCATTCTTACTCCCTGGAGCTGTGAAGCCCGAGAAGGGAGCCCATAGCCAGAGGCTCCTTTAAATTTAATTAGAATAAAGATTTGATTACATAGCTAAACACATTTGAAAAGAACTTCACAGATTAAATTCCAGATTCAACCCTTCAGGCCCAGTGGCCACGTTTTGGGGCTCAGCAGCTGTAGGTGGCTGTTGTCTTTCTGTGTTGGCTAAGCAGATTGGGGCGTTTCCAGTTCAGCAGGCAACTCTCTTGCATGGCTCTGCCTGTGGTGAGGGCACCTAGGCTGGAGAGCCTCGTGGGGATCCCTTAGGCCTCCGGCTGCAGCCAGGCTGCACGGTTCCTGTGCCCCGGGTCCTCTGCAGGCCCAGATGGATCCCACCACAGAGCCAGCACTGCTAGACTTGGGTACTGTGTGCAGACAGCAGAGGGTCACGTCCGGGCCTTGCAGGGGCTGGGGTGACTGGCCTCCTTGGCCAGGCTTCTGTTTCCGAGTCTTCAGGGGAAATGCATCCACCATCCACCATCCACACCGTGCACCAGAGGAAAACTGCAGGCTTCTCTGTGGATGGTGAATTGAGATCATGCAGAGTGACTAGGTTTGGGCTCCTGACCAGCGTGGAACCTGATACCTTTAGGTGGAACCTGACATGCCTCCATGTGTACATGGCAAAGAGAATGCAGCATTGTCAGCTTGAATCCAGATGTGCTCCCGTTTTGAGGTGGAAGGTTCTGGGAGTATTGGCCATTGGTGATTGTGCTGCCGTGGAGGACTTTGAATGCAGGCACTGGTTTGGGATAACCCTGGTTTCCTGGTCCTGTATGTGGGCATCCCGGAATATCCCGGACTGGAGGAAGGCAGGGCAGATGGGAGGGTGACAAGAGGTGTCAGGTGTTTCCAGCTTTGGGGACTGATGCCATCAGATGGCCGAGATCAGGATGGTGGTGGCCAGGGACCACAGCAGGGGTGCGTGGAAATGCCATGTTCCTCGGAGCATGGGGAGGACCTCTTGAACTCTATTCCTGGGCAACTGTTCTTCCATTCTCAGGAATCTGTGCCATTGTAATTGAGTAGCAAATTCTGTAATTGCTCTAATTACTTACTGTTAAGTCCCCATGCCAATTACCATAAATTAGCAACAGTGATAACAGTTTGCCTGGTCAAACCTTACCAAGAAAAACCAGTGGACCTAGTTTTAGTTGCCTCCAGTTCCCTCCAAATCAGATTCCTTAGCGGCTTGTGTCCCCACACTTGCTGCAGTTCCTCCTGGGCCTGGCAGGCACATTCCAGACATTCACATCTCAGCTCAGATGCAGGCGTGCACATTATTTATAGAAAATCGCACTGCGCTGTGATCGGCTTGAGCTGACGTTCTCTAGGTGGGAGGTGGAGGTTCAAAAGTTCTAATGGGATGAAATTAGAAATATGAATTTTAAAAATTCACGTGTTATGAACTCTGTTCAGTGATTTTCTCTGAAATGAGAGACTATTTGCAGATGAGGCAGTCAGCCTGCAGCTCTCCTTAAATCTGTCCTAGACCTCGATGCCATCTTTCGGCCTCTTCCTGGGTGTGGGGTGCTCTGCTTGAAGCAAAACCAAAGGAAAGAACGTGGTCTGCATCACTACTGCAGCCAGCTCAACGCGCACACCCACTGGGAGGGGGGTTTGATCACTTAACATTTTAAATGCATTTAACATTAAACCAGCAAGTCAGCCAGTGCTTTCTGTAAGCAAGCTGCCTGGCTCATGGGAACCTGACACTTGACTTTTAGGAAGAGAGTACTTGCTTCTGTGGAGTGTCAATATTTGTCTCATTTCTTGAGACTCTGCTCAAAGTGATGAACGTGAGTAAATTAGGACCTTTTTTTGTAAATTGGGCCACAGAGCTCTCTAGGCAGAGTCAGGGGAGTAAACGGCTGTGAAAGATGCCGCCTGATGTGAGCCACGGCCAGGCACTTTGGAACCTGGGATCCCATCTCCAGCCTTTCAAAGGACACAGACGAATATAAAATGCAGATGGGAGAGTTCATAATTTGGGCATCTCTGTTCTTTTGAAATCAAAGTGCAAAGAAAAAGTTTTGCCTTGAGGTCTTAACCCATACTTGTTTTTCTCCTGAGGTTTTAAGATTTTCTTAACTGCTTTTCTCTCCCCCAATCCTTGAGGAAGTTCTATCTTCATATCTTCTTAAAAGGTATGGTTAAATTCAACACTGAAATATAAAAACATGCTTTCATATTTTTCTTTAAACTGAGGTATCTGACATTGGTGAAGAACTAACTGGGAGTATTGGTTTATTTTTATTTTTTTGAGACAGTCTTGCTGTGTTGCCCAGGCTGGAATGCAGTGGCACGATCTTGGCTCACTGCAGCCTCACCTCTTGGTTCACGCCATTCTCCTGCCTCAGCCTCCTGAGTAGCTGGGATTATAAGTGCCTGCCACCATGGCTGGTTCATTTTTGTATTAGTAGAGACGGGGTTTCAACATGTTGGCCAGGCTGGTCTTGAACTCCTGACCTCAGGTGATTCGCTCACCTTGGCCTCCCAAAGTGCTGGGATTACAGGCACGAGCCACCACACTCGGCCTGGGATATTCTTGATTATAATTGTAACATATCCCTTTAATAAAAACAAAACAGAACAACAACAACAAAACAGCTGTCTGAAAAGTCTCAAAATTAAAGAGCTCACTTGGACAGGTATTTGGACACCAGTTGAATGGCCCAGCACACCATAGTTACATGGGCCACTCGGCCTGTTAGGTCCTTAGGGTATTTGAAGTCATATGGATATTTGCATTTCTGCCTCTGGATATCGTGTTAGTATTTGGCTAGTGTTTGAGGGCCAGGCTCAGATCCGGGAAAACAAGAGCCCCTGCCCTCACGGCACTTCTCTTCCATGTGTGTGTGTCAGGAAAATAGAAAGCATAAGATATTTTTTTCAATGAGCTGGGAAGATGGAAAAACAAGCTTAAGATGTTTACTTGTTCAGAAGAAGGGAAGTGCAAGGAACACTCAGCTTTGTTGCTGCTGAAGGAGGCCCCTGGTGGAGGCTGTTTCAGAGGTGGGGTTTCTCTGAGAAAGGTGGTAAGAGGCAAATAGGATGCCCCATCTGGTTTGCCAGAGATGGGGAAAGTTAGTATCCCCAAAACAGCTTCAGCATTCTGGCAAAGCTTTGGAAAACCAGCTACGGTGTAGGACCTTGTTGGCCGCTGGGTAGAAGGAAAACATTGCTGGTCCTGAGGACTGTACTGTTGTTCCACTGCTATAAAGAACTATCTGAGGCTGGGTAATAAGGAAAAAAAATGTTTAATCGGCATACAGTTCTGTGGGTTGTACAGGCTTCTACATCTGGGGAAACTTACAATCAGAGTGGAAGGTGAAGGGGAGGCCGGCATGTCTTCACATGGCTGGAAGGGGAGAGAGAGTGAAGGGGAAGGTGCCATGCACTTCCAAACAACCAGATCTCAGGAGAACGATCATGAGGACAGCACTTGGGGGATTGTGCTAAACCATTAGAAACCACCCCCATGAGTCAATCACCTCCCACCAGGGCTCACCTCCAACATAGGGTTAGAGTTCAGCATGAGATTTGGGTGGGGACACACAGCCACACCATGTCAGGCTTCCCATTCTTCTCCTGCACGTGCTTCGCAAATGGTTCTGTCATTGGTTTTGTTTCTGTTGATACATAATATACGTACATATTTTCAGAGTGCATGTGATACCTTGATTCACCCCTATATTGATGAAATCTGTGTACTTGGGATGTCTTTCACTTTAAATAGTTTCTTTTCCTTGTGCTGGTTATGTTAAGTTATTCTCTCCTAGCTGTTTTGAAATACACAGTAGATGACCCACTGCCATCCCCCTGCTGATTTATCAATAGTAGGTCTCGTGTTCCCATTAGGCTGTGTGTTTGTGCACATTACCAGCCTCTGCCCATCCTGCTTATGAGTGGGCTCTGCTGGGCCCTGTTGACCACCTACTTTTGGCCTCCATGAGATCTGCTCTCAGCTCCTGCTTATGAGTGAGAACATGCGCCGTTTCCTTGCTTGACTCGTTTGCTTAACGTAATGTCCTCCAACTCCATCCACGCTGCCGCGGATGACAGGGCTCTCCGCTGTGTGGTGGAGTATTGCTCCTGTGTGTGTTCGGGCCACGTTCCCTTCATCCCCTGTTGACGGGCACTCAGGTGATTCCAGACCTTGGCTACTGTGGATGGAAGCTGAGAGCAGTCACTGGCTTTATACTCGGGGGACGTGAGCCACTTTGATGTTCTCAAGCAGCCTATCCCCAAAGCCCTCCGTAGAATGCCGCATTCGTTTGTACTCATGGCTTCTTCCACTAGGATGAACAGCTGGGAAGGGGCTTTGAGTGAATGCTTGGGTTTCTGTCTTTAATTGGTACCCAGCTACACTGGCCAAGTAGGGGTCCCAGTGACCCTGGACACTACGTCACATAAGGTCCAAAGATGCAGTTAGGTTCTTTTTTTAACTTAAAAAAAAAATGCTTTTGACCTGGGTAAGCTATGGCATTATCAGTTAGAGTTTTTCATATTGGAAAGGTGTATATTTTATTTTCTCAGAAGGAAAGAAATCCTGTTAAATACTCTAACCACAGATTAAATCATGTCAAGGAAAGAGGTACTATTTTGGGGGAAAATGACCCCTTCATGTCAAAGATCAAGGAGATGACTTACATTGTTTAATTGAGTTAATTATGAAATCTTAAGTGGTTTTAAGAAGATGAGCTGTGGATCCTACAAGACATGAGACTGATACTGATTTAATGTTAGTCAGCCCTGACAGAATGTGGCTAATATTTAAAGCTTGCTCCAGTATTGCTTGATAGATTGTAAGTTAATGTAAAGATCTGTTTGACGCTTTTATTTTACAAAATATTGAGAAAAAGTTTGACAGCCAAGGAACGGCCTTCAACCAATTTCTTCCTAATTTCTATCACCAGAAAATTTTGTCCTGTTAATTCCAGAATTTACTTTTGGAAAGTTCCTGTAAGTAGAGCAGAGGTATTGGTGGTTGAATGGTGACTTGAATTTAGGTGAAGATCGTTAAATATTTCATAGTCATGTTTGTCTTGGTGGTTTTAGCAATTTTATATTAAACTTAGAACTGTGAGTCAAACCAAATCTGTTCTTTTGCTTTTGTGATACTCCTTTGTATGACTATACTGGTAAAGAATGATAAAATGTGTATTGGGTATTTTTTCTGTGTAGATATTAGGATTTTAGGGGAACAAATTAATCATTCTTCTAATATACACTGTGCTGTGTGTTGGGTCCTTTGTATATTAGTTGAATCACTATAATGAGGACCACTTGAAAGTCTGTTTCTATAGCAGATCTTTTATATGTTGACTTGTGTTATGCAAAATCCTTCATCCTCTAAGAAGACTAAGCAATGGGTTGGAGGAGAGATTTAATCACCCATTAGGTCTATTCCGAATGCCCAGAATTGAATGCAAGTACTAATTATGTTTTTGAAGTGGTGTGTGTGTGTATGGGTGTGTGTGGTGGACTCCTTTTTAGGTCATGGGAGGGAGGTAAAGCGAAGATGAGATTTGCTGATGAACATTTGTGCACATGCTAGTGGAGAAGTCATATGACTTGACTGCACCTGCGTACTCTGATTTTGGTTTCGTTAGTGTCCGTAGCCACAAGCCTCAACTGCCTCTGGGACCCACCCTGAGGGGCTGTGGTGAGGGTTATTATAGAGTCGTGCGTCTTAGTGAAGGGCACAAACGGCCTTGTGGGCCTACTTTGGCTTTGTTTGAACGTCTAGATTGTTAAACTAAGTTTAACATTTTGAGGATTATAAATTGTGATTCTTGTCTAAGAAGAGGTTTCTGTTGTCTCTGAAGACAGGAGCCCCAATACAGAGGGTCCCTGGCTCCCAATTGTTACATATCTGATTTTTTTTTTCAACCTTGTGATGTTGTGAACTAGTCACACTCAGTGCATTGTTTGGCCCAAGATGGGCTGCCTCTGGATGAACCCGTTGTAAGTTGAAACTATGATGTCAAATGCACTTTCTATTTAGGATATTTTCAGCTTACGCTGGGTTTATTGGAAGAGTTTCATCCCATGGTAAGTCAGGGAACATATGTGCTCATAAAAGTGGAGACGATCTCATAGATACCGTGAGATATAATGTCTCTGATGTTATAGAGATACGATGAAAACAATCAAGTGGGACTTGGAAGCCTTGGGGGGACTCACATGGGCGGCTCCTGGAATGCAATCTTGAGCGCCACTGGCTTCTGGATGTGACATCTGTACCTTCTGCTTAGCCCAGTGTGTTATCGGCTGCTCTCGAGGGCAGAGAGGTCCAGCGTTCCTGTGTTTAGGTATTTGAGCCGCCTTAAGAGGCTAGGTCAATTCTCACTGGTGTCTTCAGGGCTTTAGGCCTTCTGAACAAGCAGGAGGAAGCACGACTTTGTAGAGCTTTGGAAATCTCAACGGACTTCAGGGCCATCCCCTTTGGCAGGAGAGAGCCCCACTGGAGGCGAGCAGGGTGCCGTGCGGGCCTCTGCTGGGCCCAGGCATGTACGGACGTTGTGAGGGCCACAGGACACAGATCGGTCTTGGTTCACAACTGGTGTCGATGGCCACGCAGCATTTCTGCCAGGTACATGAGTGCGGGGACTTGGGTTTTGGGGTGTGCGTCCTGGTTGCCTAGTTGCTTGGAAGACCCCCATTCAGACCCCAGCCTGAGTCACTGTGACAGGCCTCCTGCTTCACACGCCACACGGAAGCCGTGGCGTCGGTCACTGACGTCCACCGGGTGTCAGATGTGGGTGTGTATCTTCCTTGGTCTCGGGATGTGTCTTGTTTTGAGGTTATAGTAAACGTTCTTTACGAGGGGTTTTGGATTTTTTATGTTGTTTGCAAGGAGGCAGCAGGGAGTGCTTGAGCAATGAGATCCCCTTTCCAACCAATACAATTTCAGATCCCAGCAGGTAATTAAGGCAGCGGAGCTGTGGGATCACCTTTACAACCAATGAGAATTCAGATCCCAGGAGGTAATGACGGCAGCGGGGCGGGTGGCAGAACCCTGAACTGTGGCTGTTTCTGGTGTCTTGCCCCGCGGACAGAGCGTGCTGGGGCCTCCGTGGTCCTCTGTGGGGTGAGTGGAGCGCATGAGCTGGGTGCTGCTGGGCCCTGGCTGGCTCCCCAGCCCGGGGTTTATGCAGGACCCGTTAGACAACGTGGAACCCAGAAAGCAGCACGAGGAGAACGGGATTGTGCCTTTCTGGATCCTTGGTGCTTCCCAGTCTCAGACACTGAGTAGGCTCTGAGGGGTCTCGCCGGGAAGACTTGCACAGTCGGCCCCCAGGATGGAGTGGGGCTGCAGCGGGTCTTGCAGGAGCTGGAAGTGGGGGTGAGTGTCTCGCAAGCGGGACCTTTCAAGTGGGCCCAGCAGGATGCATCTGTGGAAATGGTGCCACCAAACACAGGGCTGCGGCCAGCAGGACCTGAAAGGCTACAGCGGGCTGTGTTTCTGCTCTCTCTCGAGTCTCTGCACGGTTTTCCTTGGTTTTTGTCTGTTTGGAGGACGCTTCCCCCTTTCTTGAGCTTACCTAGCCTTCTGAGCTTCTTTGTTGAGTATGACAAAGCCCTGAGAAGGCATTTTTATCGCATAATTGTGTTATCCTGGTGGCTGGATAAATGACCTGCAAATGTGGGTGACTCAGTAGCTCTGAGGGTGTTCAATATCCAAGACAGAGGTGGGAAGGAAATGTTCAGGCAGGCATCAGAGCATCTGTTCTCTGCTTTACACTGGGGCCCTGGTTTGCTGACAGTCTTCACACTCGATCCAAAATGGGGGATAATGAAGTCTCACGGATTCGGCTTCAGCTGAGAGCTGCCTCCAGCACAGTCTTGTGTGAGTAACAGTTTCTATGTTTGGTGCGAAGGGCGGGCGTCAGTCAGTTGATCTTATTTGTGGTGGTGCTTATGGTGGGTTTTCCGTAAGGAATGTAGACTTTATTAGCTTTGGCAAGGGAATCCTGAGTGATAAATTGGAAGAATGTCTCAGGAAATTCTGGAACCTGCAGTGAATCTGGAATCTGTATGAAATTGAGATTTGGATTCTCACGATTTCCTAATGCTACCCCAAAACCCAGTAGTTGAGACAGTCGTAGAGCTTCAGTTGTGCTGCCCCGGTTCCCCATTTTAAAAGGAACACGTTGCTTTCCTCTAGAATGTTCTGAGCTCTGAGTGCTGCCGGCAGAGTGACCAGCTCTCTGCATCAGAGGGGAATCCAGGGCTGCGTTCACGGCGTCGCGGCAGCCGGGAGCTGACCCTGGACCTCAGGCACGTGTGATGCTGACCATTTTCTGTAAACTCCAAGGGTGTAGTGGTCTCCTTGGCCCTTTACAGTCTTCTGAAGCTTTTGATGTGTCTGCACTTTGTAGATTTTTCAGAAGTAGACAGCCTTTTCCCACACCCTTGGGCTGAGTTTCATCAGAGGCTGGTGTGTGGGAAGCACCACACCCACATTCTGACAGGGAAGACTCTGGTGCCCAACTGAGGTCAGAGTGGAAATTTGTTCTTCCTTCCCTCCAGTCTGGTCCAGCTGCTCCCTGCTTGGCCAGAAGAAAATCATGCTTATTCAAGTCGTAGGCAAACCCCCGAAGTCAAACATTTGTCTTTTTTCTTTTCTTTTTTTTTTTTTTTTTTTTTTGAGACGGAGTCTCGCTCTGTCACCCAGGCTGGAGTGCAGTGGCCGGATCTCAGCTAACTGCAAGCTCCGCCTCCCGGGTTTACGCCATTCTCCGGCCTCAGCCTCCCGAGTAGCTGGGACTACAGGCGCCCGCCACCTCGCCCGGCTAGTTTTTTGTATTTCTTAATAGAGACGGGGTTTCACCGTGTTAGCCAGGATGGTCTCGATCTCCTGACCTCGTGATCCGCCCGTCTCGGCCTCCCAAAGTGCTGGGATTACAGGCTTGAGCCACCGCGCCCGGCCTTGTCTTTTTTCTTTAATATGCCCATTTAGTTTATATGGAATGATAGCTAGAGAAATGCCTTTTAGGGGAAAATTAATTTCCTTAATTACACAGAACTTTTTGGATAAAAATCAGGAGGCTATTTTGTAATAAGATCTAGTTAAATACTACAGTGGAAAGCTCCTTATATTTGATCTTACACTTGGGCCCTGTGTGCGTGTCCGCATGCTCGTGCTCATGACGCCAGGCGCAGATGTGAACTACAGGCACAGTACGTACTTTCTGGTTGCTTCTTTGAATGTCTTATTGCTTGACCTCTCCGACTCAAATGTTGAGTTATGTTGATTCTCTTCAGAATGTTTATCCCTCCGTCCAGGGTCCAGTCGTCTTTCAGGGAGGAACCGTCTTCCTCATCTCTGTCTCCTACAGTATTGTATATTTAATAGTCAAATATTTATAGGTTACATGGGTGACTGATCTGTTCATTAGGAGGAAAACAATGCCAATTTTCACATCATTAGAATGGACTTGTTAAATGATTGTTAGTATAATGAAGTTTCCATGGCAAAAGAGGCTTTGCAGATGTGAGTGTAATGGACAGTGAGATGGGAGAGGACCCTGGGTTGTCCAGGTGGGTCCAGTGTCTTCACATGTGCCTTTTGAGAAGGCAGTACGAGGGTCTGCCTCAGAGGAGGAGACCTGAGGACGAGATAGAGGCCAGAGGGCTGTGGGGGTGAGGGCGAGTGTGGGGCAGGGGCAGGGTCCGGAGGGGTGCAGGGCTGAGGCCGGGGCAGTGGTAGGAGGGGTGTGGGGCTGTGAGTCAAGCTGCATGGTGGCTTCTATGAATTGGGAGACTCCAGGCAGGAATACAAGCTACTGACCCCTTGACTTCAGCCCTGGGACTCCTGACTTCCAGGGCTGAGAGGAGGTTTGCATTTGTGGTAATTTGTTGCAGCAGCAATAGGAAGCTAATGCATTGTATCTGTTCTTCACCTCCAAACCTTTGAAAAGTAACCCTGTTGTATTGGCCTTTTGTGTGCCCTAAATTCTAATGAGATGGTTTGTAGGAAATAATGGACACAAACGATGGCAGAACACAAAGTTGGACAGAAGCAGTGTCTTCTGTGGTTCTGTAGTTTGGGTCTGGGAAGTTAGATTTCGGTCAGAGTGTGTGGTCTTGTTCAGCGTATACCTGGAGTACTTGTTCAGAGCTCCTGGGGGAGTGGTCTTTAACACTGTTAGGATTAAAACTCCAAGCACATCAGGGCCAGAGTTCCTGAGTCAGTGTTAGGCGACCTTTGAATAAGAGTTGGCATGTAGAGTCTGCCCACTTTACTAGTATGAAGCAGCAAAATCTTTTTTTTTTTTATTTTTTGAGATGGAGTCTCGTTCTGTCACCCAGACTGGAGTACAGTGGCGAGGCCTCGGCTCACTGCAACCTCCGCCGCCTGTGCTCAAGTGAGTCTCCTGCTTCAGCCTCCAAATTGCATGATTTATTTTCCTGTTTTATATACTTAGTATGTGAAAACTCTGCAAACTTTATTAATACAAATGACATGCCAGAACTTAGGAGAATCTGGTATTTTCCCATGCAAATTAGTAGTGATGTGGAATTCCTGGGCTGATTTGGTTTTATAAGACATGGGGCAGATTCTTTGCCTTATTTCTGTGGAACTAACAATTGTTAATCACCCAGCACTCTTACCTCCCCCAACAGCTCAGGTGAGGGGGGTGTTACCCCCACTGTCGTGATGAGAGGCAGGAGACTGAGGCTTAGATGAGCAGGTGACACATTACTGTCCAGCCCCACCCACCCTGTAGTTTCCTGCCATGGCTCAGCTGTCTTCCTGCAAGAAAGAACAGACACCCTGGTGCCGGGTAGAATTCCTTGTGACCCCCTTTCCTTCCTCCAGGGAGTTCTTGCTTTACAGTGGTGGCTCATGGGGAGTCCTCTGGCCCACTGAGAAAGTGACTCATGTTGTGACATTACTGTCTCTGTCCGGCTGCTGTCGATTGGGTGATTTGTAAAGAGACATTTATTGCTCACAGCTCTGGAAGCTGGAAAGTCCAAGGTCAAGGCAGTCCAAGGTCAAGGCACCTGCACATCTGGTGCCCCAGGGCCTGTGGCTCACAGACGGCAGCATCTCAACAGGTGTTGCGTGGCAGCGGTCGTCTCGTCAGAACTCACGTGGTGGAGGAGCAGGAGGGCTCCTCTAGGCCTCCCAACAAGGACACCAACCCCAGTCCTGAGAGCAGGACTTCCCAAAGGCCCCACCTCTTAATGTATCCCTTCGGAGATGGTTTCAGCATGAGGTTTTGGGGACATTCAGGCCAGAGCCATTGCTCTGCTGTAGTGTTAGGGTTGCATGGCATCATTACTGCAGCAGAGCCACAGCTTCTTATCTGCATTTGCTGCAGGAGGAAGACGCAGGTGCCTGTGTAAGTTGGGGTTCGGTGCAAGAAGTGGAGACTCTCTGGGAATCTTAGCAGGAGGAACTTAAGGGCTTTGAGAACTGACACCTTAGGACTGTAGTTTTCTTCAGACTGTAAAAACCTTGGTGTGTGACAATACTGAACATTGCCTGAGCCCTGTGATCCTGTAAAACAGTGATTGTTAAGACATTCCCCCTCCCCACAACTGCGCCCCCACTTTTACTGCAAGAAGCCCCTTCCCATGTGGCTTAGGCTGACTGGCGGATGACAATTTACCGAGGACAAGACCAGATACAGGCCTTCAAACCCCCCTTCTCAGCCTTATAAGTGATTAGCTAAACTGCCTGTTCCCACTGATCAATCACTTCCCACCTTGAAATGGTTCTTCGTGGTGCAGTTGCGACTAGGAGGGTGGACTTGTCTTTGACTGTCGCCTTCCACAGAGGACAGTTAGGGTGGGCAGGAAAGAATTCTCTGCTACAGGTCTGCATTCCTGGCTGTTTCCAGAAGTGGGAATTCTGGTGCCGTGGAGTCTGCGAATGGATTTCTAGTGTCCCAGCTTCAGGGGGAGTTGAAATTGAGTGAGGCAACCCACCACACCCATCTGGAGCCAGGAACTAGAGCCATTTTTAAAGTGGCAGTTTCTCCATAAGATTACCCAAAAAATGCGCTCAGCACGTTTCTTTCTTTCTCATATGCATTTGGCCATCTAAAATGGAAATGGTGGTTTTTTGAAGCATGGATGTAGTTTTAAAATTTGAGTATTGTAAACCTTAATGTAGCTTCTTAAAATGTTTGCCTGATTATCTGGAGATTTACTAAACCTTTGGAGTGGTAATAATGAGTTGATCTATATGACTTTGCTTTCTATGATGCAATGAAAGTACTCTAATTAAAACCTCTGCAGTTGGGTCAGCAGGCGATTGGCCAAAACAAATTCTGCTTTTTGGGTTTCTTTAACCAAACAAGGGAGTAGAGTGTAGGCTGAAGTGGCAAATTCATTTCAGAGCACGCCAGAGCCCTCAATGATTCAGCAGCCTTCTCAGGTGAACGTGTAACGTGCCGTGAGTCTTGGCAAGCCTGGCTACTGATGTGTGCACTTGACACCACAGAGCCACACCTAGGAAGATGTGGTTTCTGTAACAAGCTTTGGAAAACCAAAGTTCAACTTAATTATCCAACTTTGTTACAGAAAAAGCTTAGACCAGATGGCCAAAGACCTGATTGTTTCATGGTTGAGACATGGTTATAAAATTGCCCTTACTTGGTGCCAATCGGTGTTGGTCCACAGTGATACTCCTCCAACCTCACTGAATAGTTTGGAGACTGATATGAGAGACTGTGAAAATCTCCTTAAGGTGAAAAGGGCTCTGGGGCACCCGGGAATATCCGCACACCCGTGGCCATTCCCCTATAAGGTGGAGAGGACGGCTGGGTCACGCGGGAGCATCAGCACACCCGTGGCCATCCTCTTTAAGACGGAAAGGGCTGCTGGGGTGCCCCGCAATATCTGCACACCCGCGGCCATTGTGGCTGTCCCCCTTTCTGCTCAGTCACCTCTGTGTTCCCGCATTCAGGCTTTGGGACACTCATGAACAGCTCATCCCCTGGGCTGGTGAGGAAGGAGTAGGAGGTTGTTCTGAGGCTCTGTCACTGTCTGCCCTGTCATGAGCTGGGCAAGGCAGTGGCAGTGACCCTGGAGGAGTCTGGTCAGTGAGGGCTCCGGCAGGAAGTGCTGAGGCTTGAGGTGACTCTGCCAGTCGTAACCAAATGTCTTCCCTCTTATTTCCATGATTCCTTCTAGTTCTGCACCTTGCACTGCAGAGTCTCTGTGTGTCTATAAATACACATGAGTTACGATACAGGTGTCTCTTTCCCCTCTGTCTGCGGCTGGGCCCAGGGAGTGAAGTGCAAGACCCCCTTACTGCTGGATGCCCACCAGCACGAGGCACTGCCTGCCCTGCTGACGAATGCCTACAGCGAGTCCTGGAAGCCGCCTCCTGAGCACCTGGCCTGTTGACGGTGTATACGGGAGACAACGGAGCTCCCCTTGCCCCACCCTGAGCAGAGACTGGGGAGGCGGCGGCAGCACTGCCCCCATGGTGCATCCTTGGTGCATGGAGGAAAGTCTGTTCATGCTTAAAACACAGCCCATCCTCTCAAAAGCAGGATGACAACCACATTTACTTCTGGAATCTTAAAAAAGGGCCCGTCTCTTTGAGAGAAGAACATGGCATGTATTTGTGTACCTCCTTTGTTTTTTTTTTTTTTTTTTTGAGACAGTTTCCCTCTGTCACCCAGGCTGGAGTGCGGTGGTGAGATCTCAGCTCACTGCAAGCTCTGCCTCCCGGGTTCATGCAATTCTCCAGCCTCAGCCTCCCAAGTAGCTGGGACTACAGGCACCCGCCACCACGCCTGGCTAATTGTTTGTATTTTTAGTAGAGACGGGGTTTCACCGTGTTAGCCAGGATGGTCTCGGTTTCCTGACCTCGTGATCTGCCCACCTCGGCCTCCCAAAGTGCTAGGATTATAGGTGTGAGCCACCACGCCGGGCCGTATGTGTGTACCTCTTTACAAGTCTTGCCTGACCTTCGCATTTAAAAATTACTGAAAAAATTAAGGATGTAACTGACAAGAACTTTATAGGTTTCTCCAAGTAAAAATTTGGAAAAGTTAAGTGAACCCATAATGTGTTTTATTTCTCTGAGTCCCACACTTGGATTTTTAAATGTGGGCAAAACATCTGTATGTTCTTCAGCCTGATTTCCATGGAATCGTGAATGAAACGTGCTGAAGTTGCCGTGCGGATTTTGTTATGTGGCGGTGACAAGTGGGGCTGGTCATTAAACAACTGGAGGAACCCTGTCCTTTCTGTGCTCCTGTTGGACACTAGGCACGTGCTTGGGTGTTTTCTGTGTGTGTGGACAAGATGACGACAGAATTTCCAGGTTCACACGGTGGTATCTTCTCCCTTTTCTGTTAAAACGTGTCTTCTGCTGCTTCTACATAGACCAAGTGTTTCTTTCTCTCGCCTGTCTACATAAACGCTGTTTAACAAAAACCATATTGTAGACATGTGAAGCTGAATTCCACATGATCAAGCAGATAGAGATGACTGAGTATACTGTTTTGTGGAAGGAAGGTTTAAAATGATTTTTAGCTTTTTCCCTGAAATAGGGAATACTTTTAACTTTTTCCCTGAGATAGGGAATAATGAAATGGGAAAATAATTACATTTTCCCATGTAATTGTTAGATTATATTTAATTATTAGATTATTCATGTATTGCAAGGGAAAAAGGAACTAGATCACCCCATGTACCCAAATGAAAATTTAAAGCGTATGGGCGAGTTCATTTGAACTCCTTTAATTTGTTTTTGTTTGTTTGTTTTTGACAGTCTCACTCTGTTTCTCAGGCTGGGTGCAGTAGTGCAATGACAGCTCACTGCAACCCCAACTTTCTAGGCTCAAGTGATTCTCCTGCGTCAGCCTCCCCAACTGCTGGGATTTACAGGCGTTAACCACCACACACAGCTTATCACCTCTTGGAGACTAGCTTTGAGTTTGGGCATTCACTGAACTATATTTTAGTTAATTCTCAAAGTTTGTCACTGTTTATCTTTAATTTGCTAAAAATCTACATGTATTGTAAAATGCGTTACATTTCCTTAGCATTCACGGATTCCCTGTTAGTGGGGCAGAGACACAGAAGGGCAGAAGGCGTTCGGACATCATCAGGGTTGCAGTTGAGTCCTTGCCCCGAACACACTGGAGCTCTGGGCTCTGTGGTCCCACGGGGGTCCTCTGTCCACTGAGGGGGACGGGTTACCTGGAAGGTCCCTCCAGCCTCTGCAATTTTGCGCTTTTCAGGTTAACATCTCATCATTGTCCTGGACAGCACTGCCTTCCGTTCACTGATCCACGAGTGAACAGCTGGTCAGTGGCCAGTGCTGCTTCCTTCAGCTGGGTGGTGGTGATGTGATAACACTTCCGTGGAATTTGGTTCTTGGTGTATTAAGGGTTCAGTTGTATGTTTATTTTTAATCTGCACCTCTGAATTGGTCTTTTGATTGCAAAGAGATTGCTTACTGGATTTGTTTCTGAATATTTGGTGGATAACAGGAGAACCTTGCTTATCTGTGTGTTCATTTAGTGTGTTTTTGCCAGGCATTTATATGGTTGTGTTAGCCCTCAGCCCACTTTCTGTGTGTGGTGGTGTCATTGAAATCATTTATGTGAAGTCTCTCCTCTTTTAAGGCCAGAGGACGTGGGGTGGTGTCTCCCTAAACTAGGGGGAAATGGCATTGTTCTGCCCTCCTCCCTGGGAATGCTGGTGTTTCCAGGTCTCTGAACTTGGCTCCCACACTGGGAGAGTAGCTGTGGCTTCTGGAGCCCGTTTTGTGCGGGACTGACTCCTTCACTTGCTTTATTCCCCACTGTCTTTGCTGCTTTATGACGCAGGGATGAGGGAGTTGGGCCCAGGGGCCTTGCCTGTGCCTGAAGGGCCCGATGCAGAAAACTCCTCATGGGAAGGATGTTCCTTGAGGGCAGCTTTTGGAGTGTTTTCCTACTTTTAACTGAGAAGCAGCTATTCACATGGTTCTATTCTGCTGGTGTGTTTCAAAATAACTGGTGTAGAGTTGTGAAGATGTCCGAGACACCCATGATCCACTCCGGGCCAGTGCAGGACATTGAGCTCAGAATCCTTCAGACCATTCAGATGCCAAAGATTCTTGCTTGGTTATTCTCAAACTTATGAGAATCTAAAACGCGAGCCACGGTATGGATTTTCTCTTGAGCCCCCATGACTTTGCCTTGTATTTTGGGCATGAATGACTTCATCAAGGGGAAAGAATTTGAGGAAGGAGCCTCTGAGGCTAGGAGGGGGTGGGAAGGGGCGGGGGGAAGAGGAGGGAAAAGGAGCTATAGAGGGAGGAGCCAGGCCTGGGCTGGGGCGTCTCCCCATGATGCTCCCCCACCCCTGGCGTGAGGCCCCAGAGACTGACTGATTTTCCCACAGGAAATGTGTATGATTGCATGTCTGTTTTGTGGGCTGGCCATTTGGATTGAGGGAATGTCTGTGTTGTGATTCCTTATTGATTCGAAGGTTGGAAAGGTTTGTGCTCAATACAGGGGTCTCTTGGTGCGATGGGAAAATGTGATCGCAGCCGCCTTCGGGGTGGGGAGAGCCCTCGAGGCCCTCAGTGGTGGCCGGCGTCAGCCTTCGCTTCCCTGGGTGAGCTGCCCTCAGGGTGGGAAGGGAGGTCCTCGGTGGTGGCCGCTGTTGGCCTTCTCCTCCCTGGGTGAGGGCTGCTCCATCCCCGGCTCTCCGACTCCTTTCCTGGCACCTTCCTCGTTGGAGGCCGTGATCCATCAACTTTGTCCACGCGTGTCCTGCAGACTAATGCTGACTGGAGGTTCAGGAGTGGTCAGAAGAGGCCAGAGGAGGCCCTCGTGATGCGAAGCTAAACGTTTAATGATGGCGCTGTTGAGTGCATGAGCCGCGTCAGCCCAAGAGTCTGGGTAAGAGGGAACCCCGCGGGGTGGAGGGAAGACTGGACAGATGGGTGCTTTCCTTGGCCCCTGGGAGCCCGGCCAGGTCCACGCTCAGACCTCCTGGTTTCTCCCATATTTCCATCAATAGCAAGGGAAGGACTCGGGGCAGAAGTAGTTCAAGGGCCTCTAAAGACTTATGTAATTGTTAATAGGCCTACTTTTATGCTTTCTTATGTATTAAGAGCAAATCATGATACAAACTCATTTCTGTTTGAAGAAATCTTTACTGCTCTCATTTTTGTGGCAAGCAACATTGATTCTTTGCTTAGTGAGCGTCAGTGCCCTCCTGCCCAGTGCTGCTGCCTGGCGTGTCCTCGCACACACCTCTGTCCATTGGTCTCCGTTCACCTTTCCGCCTAGAATTGTAGGAGGGGCGCTGGGATCTTAGGGCTAGAAAGAAATTCTGAAGACCACTTTTAGGGGCGGCTTTTAGTCAGGGCTTCCAGAGAGACAGCCAGCCGGGTGTGCGTGTGTCTCCAGGGTGAGGCTTGCTGCAGGGGCTACAGAGTCCAAGAAGCCCCAGGACCCACAGGCTGCAAGCTAGAGTCCTGGGAGGGTGTGGCTTGAAGACTTGAGAAGCGGAGGGTGCGGATCCCACCGTGGTCTGAGGAGCTGAGACCCAGAAGCACGGGCTGCAGAAGACAGATGTCACTGGCCCATCAGCCAGACAGGTGGAGTGAACCCAGTTTTCCCCGCCTTGCTGTTTTACTCGGGCCCTGGGGGGATAGGGTGGTGCCCCCCACACCGGCGAGGATGGGTCTCCACTCAGTCCAGAGGCAAACATGCATCTCACACAGAAATAATGCAGAACCAGCCATCTGGGCACCCCGGGCACGCTCAGGTTGATGCACAAAACCAACGCCGCGCGTGGCCCTGACATCTGTGTGTTCGCATCACTCTACACACATTGCTCAGTCATCGCCTCGGTGAGTTTGTAAGCTCGTTGTGTGGTTCTGGGGCTTTTTGTCCTTGGTGATGACAGGCTCCCCACTGCCCCAGCTCAAGTATGGAAGGTGATGGCACCAACGGCTCCTTGTTTCTCAGACACTTGAGTGGGTGCTCTGTGCAGCCAGTTTCACCTGCAGCAGCATCTGTTCCCTATGCCGATTCCATTCGGAGTATGTGCCTCCCTTCTTTTGAGGGTGCAGCCTTCTTTCAGGGAAGAACTGTGTCCTGTTCGCCTATATCGCCTGTGGTGTATCTCATGGCTGAATAAGTAGCTATAGGATACCTCGGTGGCTGAATGATAGGTTCATTGGAAGGAAAACTTTATATATTTTTTTCTTTTTGGGATGGAGTTTCACACTCAACGCCCAGGCTGACGTGCAATGGCACGATCTTGGCTCATTGCAAACTCTCCCTCCCGGGTTCAAGTGATTCTCCTCCCTCAGCCTCCCAAGTAACTGGGGCTACAGGCTTCCGCCACCATGCCTGGCTAATTTTTGTATTTTCGTTAGAGAAGGGGTTTCACCATGTTGGCCAGGCTGGTCTTAAACTCTTGACCTCAGGTGATGCGCCCACCTCGGCCACCCAAAGTGCTGGGATTACGGCCATGAGCCCCTGCACCCAGGAACTTAATACCGTTTTTTTTTTTTTCCTTTAAATCGTAATGGGCTTGTTAAATGCTTACGTTTTTTTTTTTTTTTAATTTATTATTATTATACTTTAAGTTCTAGGGTACATGTGCATAACGTGCAGGTTTGTTACATATGTATACTTGTGCCTTGTTGGTGTGCTGCACCCATCAACTCGTCAGCACCCATCAACTCGTCATTTACATCGGGTATAACTCCCAATGCAATCCCTCCCCCCTCCCCCCTCCCCATGATAGGCCCCGGTGTGTGATGTTCCCCTTCCCGAGTCCAAGTGATCTCATTGTTCAGTTCCCACCTATGAGTGAGAACATGCGGTGTTTGGTTTTCTCTTCTTGTGATAGTTTGCTAAGAAGGATGGTTTCCAGCTGCATCCATGTCCCTACAAAGGACACAAACTCATCCTTTTTGATGGCTGCATAGTATTCCATGGTGTATATGTGCCACATTTTCTTAATCCAGTCTGTCACTGATGGACATTTGGGTTGATTCCAAGTCTTTGCTATTGTGAATAGTGCCGCAATAAACATACGTGTGCATGTGTCTTTATAGCAGCATAATTTATAATCCTTTGGGTATATACCCAGTAATGGGATGGCTGGGTCATATGGTACATCTAGTTCTAGATCCTTGAGGAATCGCCACACTGTTTTCCATAATGGTTGAACTGGTTTACAATCCCACCAACAGTATAAAAGTGTTCCTATTTCTCCACATCCTCTCCAGCACCTGTTGTTTCCTGACTTTTTAATGATCGCCATTCTAACTGGTGTGAGATGGTATCTCATTGTGGTTTTGATTTGCATTTCTCTGATGGCCAGTGATGATGAGCATTTTTTCATGTGTCTGTTGGCTGTATGAATGTCTTCTTTTGAGAAATGTCTGTTCATATCCTTTGCCCACTTTTTGATGGGGTTGTTTGTTTTTTTCTTGTAAATTTGTTTGAGTTCTTTGTAGGTTCTGGATATTAGCCCTTTGTCAGATGAGTAGATTGCAAAAATTTTCTCCCATTCTGTAGGTTGCCTGTTCACTCTGATGGTAGTTTCTTTTGCTGTGCAGAAGCTCTTTAGTTTAATGAGATCCCATTTGTCAATTTTGGCTTTTGCTGCCGTTGCTTTTGGTGTTTTAGACATGAAATCTTTGCCCATGCCTATGTCCTGAATGGTACTATCCAGGTTTTCCTCTAGGATTTTGATGGTACTAGGTCTAACATTTAAGTCTCTAATCCATCTTGAATTAATTTTTGTATGAAAAAACTGCTTTAAAGTTCATATGGAACCAAAAAAGAGCCCGCATCTCCAAGACAATCCTAAGTCAAAAGAACAAAGCTGGAGGCATCACGCTACCTGACTTCAAACTCTACTACAAGGCTACAGTAACCAAAACAGCATGGTACTGGTACCAAAACAGAGATATAGACCAATGGAACAGAACAGAGTCCTCAGAAATAATACCACACATCTACAGCCATCTGATCTTTGACAAACCTGAGAGAAACAAGAAATGGGGAAAGGATTCCCTATTTAATAAATGGTGCTGGGAAAATTGGCTAGCCATAAGTAGAAAGCTGAAACTGGATCCTTTCCTTACTCCTTATACGAAAATTAAATGCTTACGTTAATGTTTATTTTTAAAAATGTTATCTGTGACCTTTCAGCTTTTCATAGCACTTCTCGTGTGAATATTTTAAAAAGGCCCTTTAGTCGTGGGGGAGAAGGAGGTTATCCCTTTCAGCAGAGGGAGATGGAAGAACAGGCCCTGGTGGGTCTGAGCACAGGCAGTCACCCCAGCCTTGGTGCTTGCTTAGGTCTGTTCTCCGTTCACCGTAGCCGCATCCACTCTCATTGTCAGCTTAAAAATAAGCTTTTTCCTCTTTCTAATCGGAACAGTTAGTTTGTTAACCGTCACATTAAGGTATCGAGAATGATGGCTTTCAGGCCTCAGATATGACACAAGTAATAAATGCAGCTGACCCTGAACAACATGGGTTTTGAGCTTTGAAGGATCACTTATGTTAATTTTTTTTTCCAACCAAACCCTTACTGAAAAAACCTGGCTTTGTGGAGGGCCGACGTTTCCTACATGTGGTTCCATAGGGTGGCCGTGGGGTCCTGTGGATACGTAGATTTGGGTAAACTCAGGGCGTGTTCTGGAATCCATGTCCCTGTGTATACAGAGGGACAATTGCAGCTTTTTAGAAGTTTGTGTCCTGCCTTGTCCTAAAAAGGTTCCAAGGTGGATGCAAAATTATTTCATTCCTTTGGTTTTCTTGGTGGGATATTGATGTTTATTCTTCAGTGTCTAATATCCTGAGTGAACAGAGTTACCGCTTCAGGAACAAAGCCAGTCTGGAAACACAAACACATATTGAGATATCCACCTTTTCTTCATGGTTTCACAAAAGGCCATGATCATATTTTATTCAGTTGAACTGTAGGAAACTGCCAATATTTGCTGTTTTTGGCCTACAAAATGGCAAGTTCGTACGATATTAAAAACAAAGGCTTCCTGGATGGGGAAAATAGGAATCGGTAAGAACCTGAAGTTCTCTGTCATGGCCTCTGAGTCACAGGTAAATAAACCTGCGTGAGGGGGAGTTGACTGTACAGTATTTTCCTTCTGTTTTGATACTGTCAGAAAAAGGTCAGTTCCAATGTGTTGGGTCCCTTTGCCTCAGCTTTGCTGCAGAAGGGACTTGCCATTATACCTCTTGTTCCCAGTGCCCAGGAGGCTGATGCCACATAGAAGACCTGCAGGTCGGTGGATGTGAAACAGGCATCGGACACGCTGTGCACCTTGGGACGCATCTGAGAAGTGTGTGCTTGCAGCAGATCTGAGGTGAGGGCGTGTTCCATCTCCTCTCCCTTCTCTGGCTTTGCAGGCCTTTGAAGTTGGTCCTGGAAGGTGAAATTAGTTAATGCTGATTTAAGCTCCAGGTCAAAGCCTGGGGGCCGAAGAGACCCGCCCTTCACTAGGGGTGTGAAGCATTGGGCCCTCCCATCAGGAGGCAGCAGGGACTCGAGAAAGCCCCACATGCCCTCCAGTTCCCTTATGTTGAAAGTTTTTGTACTCGGCCATGCCGGGTCATTTTGGGAGGTGAGTAGGGGATTCACATGGGGGTGTGCAGTATTCTTAGGTGTCAGGTGCGAGAGTTGAATTTGTAGAAGCTGTGCAGATAGGAAAGGGCCTGGCAGGGAGTGCTGTTTACACGGAGCCGATTTAACGCGAGGTCTGTGCTCTACCTGGGTCCGTGTCTGACTGCTGTCTCCCAGTCTGCAACAGGACGTTGACGTGACTTGGCGCCATCGTCCCACTCTGTGTAGATGTCTGAGGATCTGTGCGCAGCTGCTCTGTGAGAATGCGTTGTGATAATGAACTGAGAAACAGTGAACAAACCCTGAATTGGTTAGCACTGGTTCCACGGCCACTTCTGCTGTGGTTGGAGTCATTCATAATAAAGTGTGCTGGACTGCTATGCAGAGCTCTGAATTTCAGAGGCCCTTTAACTTGGCAGCTAACCAGTCGCTTCCTTCAGAAGACATTTGAGTCCCCTTTACCTACCAGGGTGACCCTGGGAGTTTGAAGATGAGTGAGACAAGCCCTCTGTGTCTTGTGGATTTTACTGTCCAGCGGGGAGACAGATGTGGATGGTGAAGGAGGCCCTATCAGAGGTCAGTGCACGTCAGTTTTGTTTCTTCAGCACTTGCTGTGTTCAGGCGGTGCCCGGGCCATGTGCAGAGCATCTGGGGACCCTGCCCATGGCATCCCAGTCACAGCTAGCATCTGCGCCATCTTCATACTTGGCCTGAGTTTTGGGGAAGTACCGAGGATGGCTTCTGCCTTTGCTGGAGAGAGTTGGAAGTCAGGGCAGCCGTCCACAAGGAGATGATCGCCAGCTGATTCCTCAAGAAAGAGAGGTGGTCCCCACATGGGTAGAGCAGGGCAGCATGCACAGACCTGGGTGTGGGTCTGGGGCATGAGCATCTGAGTGGGGTCTGCTGGGAGACAGTAGGGGTGAGGTATGAAGGCAGTTGGAATTGACAGGATAAATTATCACTAAGGCGATGCCTGGAAAACATAAAATGGGGACTCTCTGGGGGTAAACGTGGACTTAGGGTGACCCTGGGCGTGGGTGTTTTCAGGCTCTGAAGGCAGAGATTTAGGAAATTGGGGCAGAGCTGAGCCGCAGACGAGGATGAAGACCACCCTTGGGATGTTGAATGAGACAGGGGTGGAAACCCAGTGAATGTCCTGGGGTCAGTCCAGCAGGCAGGCAGCAGAGGAGACCGGTGTCCTCAAAGGCCCCTTGGGCCTGCCTCTCAAAGTGCTGGGATGACAGGCATGAGCCACTGCTCCCTGCTGATACTTTTAAAATTTCTAAGCTACTCTCTCTCATACCCACTCCCGTATTTTTTTAAAAAAAACCAGGTTTATGGCTATATTTTTTCCAAGGGAACCAAACAGTTACCTGTTTGAAGTACAAATAACACCGTGTTTAAAAACCGAAAATGCCACTTTGCATAGAAGTTTCCAAATACCCAGTTGGTTTGAGCCTTGCATTGCAGTGTCACTACCTGCTCTTAAATTTCTACACGATGTATAGATAGCGAGACAGGGACGGCTCGTACATCTTCAGGTTTCAATTCTACTACCTTGGGCTATATCTTCATTTATTTTGGCACAACTGTGGGTGTGGCAAGCAATGCCAGGGTATTTATTTTGAAGCGTGTCCAATAACAGTTGGGAAGATTTTCACATTTTTAGAATTTTCATAGTAATAGTTATAATTTACAAAGAATTTAAAATTGTGTAGTCATTATTTTGCTTTTTTCTAGATGTGCCCCGAAACAGGGTTGCTAACTATCATTCTACATCACAGGATTAATAACAGTACCCTTTTGGAGCAGATGCCTGTAATCAAGGAATTCTGCCTAGTCAGTTCACTTTAAGCGTGTTTAAAAGGTTGTCTTTATCCTAGTTGGCACCTGTGGCTATAGTTTGTTTTCACTGCTGAGGAATATTCCACGATGGAAACCGTAATTCATCTGTTTTTCATATCGGTGGACATTCGGATTGTTTTGGGTGGGTGTGTATGTCTATTCAGCCTTCATTTTTTCAGGATTTTTTGTAGAAGATAATGTAACAGTGTAACATCCTCTGCTAGGGAGCCAACACGAACCCTGATTACAGCCACACAGACTCTCACACAGACTCTCAGGCCTTGTTACCAACACACAGAACCATTTTCTTAAGTTGAAACACAGTAGCAGAACCTGAAGCCATGTGAACGGTTCCTCCGATCTTACACTTGGAATTCACTTTTTATTACTATGTCTGCTAATTAGGAAGCATATCAATTATACAGAAATCTGAGAATGTAAAATTATACGTTTATAACAGAAAAAACCTTATTTAATAGCCCAGAACACATGGCTATGTTTTTCCCTCATGCCCCACCACTGTTTTCTTTGCTTGAAATGGGAAATGACACTTGAATGCGGTTTTCTAGCGACTGTTAGCCTGGCATAGTTTTTCAGAGACAGAGGATGTAAAGCACATGGAGAATTTCTGTTTGTGGAATGTGATTTCCCGGTCGCCTCATTCAGGCTGCCGCCGCCTTCCCCTCTGGCCGCCTGCATCGTGGGACGTCTGAGAAGGTCCCTGTTTCATCCTCTGGAAATTCTGAAAAGGAAGGAGAGGAGGGTGTGCAGGGTATGGTGCATTTGTGTTGGTCTTCCAGCTTTTATTTGGAGTCTCCGCTACCTTGGTTCCTGCCTTTATGTCCCTAGCTCGTGGCTTCATCCTTGTGTCTAACTCACAGGCAGACAGATGGAAAGGGAAGTTGTATTCAGCCAACAGCTTGATCTTATTCTCAAGGCTTAAATCGACTGGGTATTTGGAGACTTCTGTGCAAATGGGCATTTTTGGTTTTTAAACACCGTGTCTTATTTGTACTTGAAATGGGGTAACTGGTTCTCTTGGAAAAAATATAGGCATAAAGCTGGTTCTTAAAAAAAAAAAAAAAAAAAAAGGGAGTGGGTGTGAGAGAGTGGCTTAGAAATTACACCAGTAATGGTCGGGAGTGGTGGCTTATGCCTGTAATTCCAGCACTTTGAGAGAAGGAGGCAGGTGGATCCCCTGAGGTTAGGAGTTCGAGACCAGACTGGTGAACATGGTGAAACCCCGTCTGTACTGAAAAGATGAAAATTAGCCGGGCATGGTGGCAGGCACCTGTAATCCCAGCTACTTGGGAGGCTGAGGCAGGAGAATCACTTGTACCCGGGAGGCAGAGGTTGCAGGGAGCCAAGATCGCACCACTGCACTCCACCCTGGGCGACAGAGCAGAAACACCATCTCAAAATAGAAAAAAACCAAAAAACTAAACAAAACAAAAACCTGGTAATGAAAACCTGATTGCATCATCTGTGATGGAGATGGCGGATTATTTCATTTTTAGTGACAGGATGAATTGGATATGTTTGCAGTATTGATTTGACAAGGGAAATGGTGAGAACCAAATGTGCCGCCCAGCTTGGGCCTCGCCGTTGGCAGAAGACCGTGGCGGGCAACAGACTGGAGACTCGGAGACCGAGGGGAGAATTCTCATGCCTTGACGCTGGTGCAGTGTGTGCTTCTGGACTCCTGCTGGAGGGAGCTGCCCCTTTGCCTTGCAGGCTTTGGTGCAGTGGAGACCTTAGGACCTGCCCCTCCTGGCACACCTGTGGGTGTGGCGAGCAGTGCCAGGGCTGAAGCACAGGTGCTGAGCCCGGAACGTGGGACGGGAGAGGCTGCACACGCCGGCAGGCGTCTTCTCCAGCAGCCGGGGGTTTCCGCAAGGGGGCGGGGCGTTGGTTTTCCTCCTTGAATTTGGGTGGAGAGGGTGTCCTGGGGTGCTGTCTGCACTTGTGTTGCTCTGAGGTCAAGTTGTGGCCCCGAGTCCCTGTCCCTCTGCAAAGTGAGGGTTTGCCCATTTTCAGGTCAGATTTCCCTTGGGTCCGGGTCTCTAGGAGTGGGGCGCATTCCAAGGGGGCGTGAGCACGGTGGACGCGTGTGGGCCTCTTCCTCTCCCCTCAGCTCCTGGGCTGTGTGTGAAGAGCTGCCCAGCGGAATCACCCTCCTGCCTGGTGTTTCATTCACCAGAAATCGTTCTCACTGTGGACTCTTGAGTCAAATGTAATCCAGGAATGGAACGTGCTGTTGCTGGATGCCACACACAGCATCAGGAGCTTAGTTGGGGATTATATGATCTTACCCCACACCTTAAAAGTAAAGACTGTAGTTGTCAGGCGTCTGAGCCCAAGCCAAGCCATCGCGTCCCCTGTGACTTGCACGTATATACGCCCAGATGGCCTGAAGTAACTGAAGAATCACAAAAGTGCAAATGCCCTGCCTGGACTTAACTGATAACATTCTACCAGAAATAAGTGAAAATGGCCAGTCCTTGCCTTAAGCGATGATTTTTTTGTGTGTGTGTGAAATTCTTTTTCCAGGCTCATCCTGGCTCAAAAAGCTCCCCCACTGAGCACCTTGTGACCCCCACTCCTGCCCGCCAGAGAACAACCCCCATTTGACTGTAATATTCCTTTACCTAACCAAATCCTATAAAACGGCCCCACACTTAGCTCCCTTCGCTGACTCTTTGGACTCAGCCCGCCTGCACCCAGGTTAAATAAACAGCCATGTTGTGCTCACAAAGCCTGTTTGGTGGTCTCTTCACATGGATGTGCATGACAATAGTTAAGGGGATATTGAAGTCTTTGGCAGCTCCAAGAGCTTTTTCAGTTTGTGTCGGGCCATTGTAGGCAGAAGGAAATACTTGCTTAGAGACTCTTACAGAAATGTTCGGTGCAGTGCCATTAACTCGTGGAATAAATGTGTAACTTTCCATGGCAGACCTCTGGAAAGAGATGCTCTTTGAGTGCACCCTGGCCTGCTCGCTACAAGAATCGGCCGTGTCACCCTGCTTTCCGTGGGTCTGCAGGTGTGCGTGGTCCATTGCCCTGCACTGTGGCCATGGAAGGGAAGATGATCTGGAATGCTGGCGACAGTTATCGGTGCGTGTTGATGTGTGCTGCTTTCTACAGGGGAGAACATTTCTGTTTAATAAACATCTCATCTCGATGATGACTGCAAGATATTTGAGTCTCATTCAATAGTGTTTCTGGGTTCCTTCTGTTTTTATCTGCTTTCTAGCACTAGGCAAGTGAAGACATGGAAAGTAAAAACCCATCGAACTTGTAGAGACATGGTGTTGTGGAGGAGCAGACTGTAGCCTCTGGCTCTGTTTAAAGATTGTAGTAAACCTCTTACCTGGCACGGTCAGGGTGTAAATTATCTTGTTTAATCGAAATGTGTATGAGTCCAAGCTGGCGCCTGCATTGTTGATGAAATACCAGATTTTAAGGGAACATGTCAATGTGCTCTAAGATACCAACAAAGTTCCTCACTGAGGTTCGGCGCGGGTTCGGAGCAGCTGGGCCTTAGGTCACCAGGGTCGTCTCTGGGAGCAGATGCTCAGTGTGGGCATTAGTCACTTAGCCTTTCCAGAGCTGAGGAGCAGCTCTCTGTGGTGGTTTTTGGAACCTGTATTTTGAGTCAGTTTGTCCCACTTGACTCGAAGTTGCCGCGCGATTTCAGACCTTTGCCTCCACCGTGCGCTCGTTTTCTTGTCCCCTGATAACTGCCTCGGTTGCCCCGGCCTGACATTTGAGCCTCGTCGTTCATGGACACAGGCTCCGTGGTGGGGCAAAGGCCGCGACTCCGGCTTGCACAGTTCTGTGACTCTCACCATGGTTTATCACATCACTCCCGGGATCTCCCATTTAGAGGAAGAGTGTCCCTTTCCTGCAGGCCCTGTGTGGTGTGGAAACCACCCCTACCTACCTTTCTCCTGTTTGAACTGTACCGTGAAGCTATTTCTGTTCTAGTCAACCGTCAGAATTTAAGGAACAGTGATTTATGTAACTTATCACACGCTTCTGAGCAATTCTTTATGAATTTCATTCTGTTGTGAAATTATTGCAGTTTTCATGGCTATGCTGGTCTCATGTTGTGGCCCTTGAAATGAATTCCCTTCCCCATTGTGTGTTAAGGTTGTGCCTGGGAGCTGTTGAGGCCTCACCTCTGCTTTAGGGCAGTGGCTTTGCTCTCCTGACAACAGGAAGAATCTTATTTAGAGCACTTCTAATGTAGTTTTTGCTTCCAGACAGAGTTACTTTTTTCACAGAGACAGCCACTAAAGTCATAAATTATGCTGAGGATGCACACACACGGGTCAGCTGACAGAGTGGAGTCCAGAACAGATCCAAAGATGCAAAAGCAGTTCAGTGGAATTTGAGTCTTTTCAACAAATGGTGCTGGAATTATGGGACAGCCATATGCAAAAGAGTGAAAACAGGGAGAAATTTCTGTATGAAAATTAAGGTGGATCATAGCCCTGAATGTAAAATACCAAACTACAAAACCTGCAGAACAAAGGGAAATTGTGGAGACCTAGGGTGAGAGCTCTTAGCCATACCATGATCCATAATCAAGGAAGAAAACAAGTAGGTAAGACTCATCAAAATTAAACTTCTAATATAAAAGACACCCCTAGGGAATTGAAGAGACACATTTTCGATAGATGGGGAGAAGATGTCTACGAACCATGCAACCGGCAAAGGACTCGTATCCAGAATGCACAGGACTCCCACGGCTCATGACAGAGAACAAACCACCTGACTTAAAAGCGGAAGAGACCTGAACAGATGCTTCGCTGAGAAGGACGGGAGGATGGCCCGAAAGCATCTGAAATGACCTTCAGCGTGACTGGTTGCACCGAGATGTGCACCGAAGCCACAGTGAATTTGTTCACACCCCTGCTGGAGCGCCTGACTAAGGTCTTCCGACAGCCCCAGGTGCTGGTGAGGACCGGCAGTCGGGACTCCTGTGCGATGCTGGGGTTCAGCACGGTGCAGACAGCTTGGCGGTTTCTTACAAAACTGAACTCACACAAACGTGGGTCCCAGTGACCCCAATCCTGGGTATTTACCCTAGAGAAACAGAATCTGATGTTTAAGAACAACTGTGCCCAGATGTTAATAGCGCTGTCTATAGTTGTCCAAAACAGGTTACAATGTGCCACAGCCATATGTGGAATAATAAATACCCAGCAGCCCCGAGGCCTGGCTGTTGATCACAGGACACCCTGGGTGCACCTCCAAGCACGATGCCCAGGAAATTGTGATTTTGCGAGTGTTTTGCCACAACGCTCGCAAAAGATAGACCCGAGTCATGGGAGGACACGGAGAGGGTGGTTGCTGAGAATGGGAGGGTATGCTTATGAGGCCCCGTGAGTGGGTTTGGGGCTGTTGGACTGTTCTGCTTGTGTGATGATGATTATGGGAATATTTGTGCCGAAATTCACAGAACTGAACACTGTCCACTTTACAGTAATTTTTAAAAAGTGGTAATATGCTCATTTTCGGTACTGTTTTTAATGGAAGATGGAGTTTGCAGATGATTTGTCAGGGCAAGCCTGTCTCAAGAGTTTGTAGACGATTCGTTAGGGGCCTATCTCAGGGCCGTTGGGTTGGGTTGGGTTGGGTTGGGTTGGGTTGGGTTGGGTTGGGTTGGGTTGAGTTGGAAAAGCCTTCTCTGTTGTGGGCAGTAGTACGGGGCGTGGAAAGGATATTGCCAAGGAAACATGTAGAATCCTTTGAGGAAACGTGTATTTCTAACTTGCTATAAGATAGAATTGGAAATTGTAATGGTTTTGTTTTCTAGAGTCTTGGTAGAATAGGGAAGACAGTGTAATAAAAGCTAATTTTGAAATGAAGAATTTTAAAGATTTTCAACAGCAATTGCTCTAGGAAGTCACCCTGGAAATGTTTTTAAAGATGTTCAATAGCAATAGCTCTAGGAAGAGTCACCCTGGAGTTGCTTCTTGAGCATTGGTTTCCTGGCTGTATCTTCCAACTTTCATTTTTAAGTTTTGCTGTGAGTTGGGGATGTGTGGGAATAGCCATCCCAGCCCTGCAGGGGGGTGCATGTGCCCCGAGGCCTGAGGCACTGTTTCAACCTAGCTTGCAACATGGGGACTCTTGTCAGTGGCTGGAGTAAGAGTACCAGCCTGGCAGGCTGGAGGGAGCCCCAGGGTGGTCTGGGCACTGTCCTCCCTGCCTGCAGGATGGCAGCTGGAGGAGCTCGAAGGCTGCCTGCCTCGTGGCTGTCAGCGCAGCAACCCCTCCTGGCCCTGGAGCAATCTTTGGGTCCATGAGTCTCTGCACCGGGACTTGCCTCCTGGGACCTCCGCCACAGTCCTGAGGGCCCTGGTGCCACTTTCCCGGTGGGACCCAAGCCTCAGGCAGCTGCGACCCCAGATTCGGTTGCTTTCCCTGCCGTCTCATTGCAGCACGAGTGCTCATCTCACTCAATGTAGAACCTCAGGTTCCTTCAAGATCCCCAGAGATGGAATCTCCCAATTTAACAAGATAGTTGGTGACAAGATTTGAGCGGCACTGATTTAACTCAGCTTCCAGAGTTTAAGTTCCCAAGACACAGTCCTGCTCCTTCCCTGGCCTCATCCTGTGTGGCTGGTGTGGATGCGGGGTTTCCGGAGGGTGGGGCTGTGGCAGGTCAGCAGCCAGGGGGATGGCTCATTATTGATCGCTCAATGCCTTGAGGATAACTAGGATTAATGACCTTTATAGGGCTGTAGGTTTGGAGTATATATATATGTGTGTGTATATATATACATATTTAAACGAGGTGGACACGGTTATCACTGCATTTTTCTGACATGAAACTTGGAGAGCAGAGGGTTTAGGAAACTCCTGAAGCCACACTGTCAGCGGGACTCGGGCGGTCTGGCCTTAGACCCTGCACTGTTTGCCCCTCACCACGCTGTCAGCAGACCCGGGTGGTCTGGCCTTAGAACTCACGCTGGTCGCCCCTCCCTGCCACGTTGTGGGGATTTTCCTGCTTCTGGGCAGCATTTGATAGCTTGTGAAACAAGACCAAGACTTACTATGAGTGGATTTGCCATTATCTGAGATCCAGAACGTTTCCTGGACCTGGCGTTGCCGATGTCATGTAAGGGAAGGTAAAAACATTTTCATTGTGGTCACTGGGGCTCCGGAAATGGTATTTTTCCCAGTGAAAGTTTACTCATAAAAGTCTTTTAACTCAATACTATGTGAACAGGAAGAAATGTGTTGGGCTCTAGTTAAATGTCTCAGAGCCACAGAAGTAAATGAGGGCACCTTCCGAGCACAGCCTCCCGGAAGAGGCCAAGGACCTCTGGAGGGTTTGTCTGGAGGGTTTGCCATGAAGCAGGACTTGGGCAGGGCTGGTCTGCCTAGGGAGGCCTCTGCCATGATGTAGGTTAGTTGAAGTAGTTGACGGGTGGTGGCTTGAGGTCGGTGGTCCCCGAGGAAGCCCCTACCAAGGCCGGTTTCCGTGGGATGGAAAACTGCCGTTCAGTGGCTGTAATCTTGTCTTCACGGGTCTGACATACAATCCTGCCCTCGGATACTTGGATCCCAGCCAGGTCAGATGGCCCTGAAAGGACATTCGGACTGTGATGGCTGCACCCATTCTCAGCATCTGTAGGGTCTCCTATGTATGTGTGTGTTTCCATTTTCTTTCAGCACAATTTCTCCCAGTGAAGTCGTGAGAAATAGAAGGAAAGGTGGAATGAAGATGTGATTGAGGAAAGTGTGGTGTGGTCTTCGACCTTATTTTGCCTTGGTTGGTGCTCAAGAACTCCACCTGACCTCAGAGCTGAGCGTTTCTGCCAGGAAGTCCTGCCTTTTATCCTACCTCGAGGCCTGTTGAGACACTCCAAGAAGCTTCGTTAACAAATTGCCTTTTCCTTTTACAGCAGTTGGATATATTTGCAGCAAAACAAAGGAATAACCCCCCAATATGGTGATGAAATGCATTTAAGTATAGATAGCATTCAGTCTTGAAGGGCCTGGGATTTTAATCATCTTTGGGTCATGTAACAAGTGGTGTTGGTGATTAAAATCTCCTGACAGCTTTGTTCTGCCACGTTCCTCAGTTTTGAATGATGATCTTCCTGGTGTTGTACCTTGGGAGGGGCGTTTGTGTCAGTAGAGAGCAGAGTGGTGGTTCCCAGAGGCTGCGAAAGGACAGAGGTGAGGCCCCTGAAGGACACTGGTCTTCCTGGTTTCGGGGTTTGGGGCTCAGCCACCTTCCTGTGTCCGTGTAAATTATACCCAGGATCATTTTCACTCGCGCCACTTTAGTTGAGTATTGGAGCTTCAGGATATGTGTGCCCACGTCACCTGGGCCGTGATCCTGGAGTTGGGTGAGACTGATTCCGGGTTTATAGAATTACTCTGGGATTATTGAAAACAGAAGCACTTGAGGCATTCATAATGCTATTTCCTGAACGTAATTTATGTTCAGTTCTTCAGAAACATTTATCTGAGGAAGCATCTATAATTTTTGTTTTCTGCCACTCAGTGCTAGAAAGAATTGTGCAACACTCAAGTGAGTGGCATTATTCCTCTCCCTCCACCATGCAAGCAAGATTAAAGGTACCTCTGGCTCCCCTCAATCTTCTCATCTGCAGGGTGCCTGGCATGGCAGTGTGCTGCCTTCCGTCTTCTTTTTGGGGAGAATTAGTTGTGTTTGTGTGTACTGCTCAGCTCAGCCTCGTGCAGTTGTGTGGATGAGGAGCTTGGATGCTAGGTGACCCTCCCAGGCCTGCCTCCCACCTCCCTAGGCCTTGTTCTAAACTGACAGATAAACAGTGTGTTTTGGAAGAGGACAGCAGCAGGGCAGGAGAGAGTTTGTTCAGACTTTCTCCTTGCACTGACGTTTGAGCCTTCATCCAGCCTGGGCACTTTTACAGAGCTGCGTTTGTGTGTTGCAAACCATTCCCTCCCAGTAACCGTGTTTTCAGAGGTTTGGAAATGTGACTTAACTCATCTTCAATTTAAAGCATACTATCAAATTTTAGTGTTGAAACTGATGTATTTTATGGCCTTTATTTGATTTCTCTTGATTTTTTTTCCCATATGAGACAGGGCATCTTAAGGGACACAGCCTGGTGTTGGCCGCCTTTCCTAAGGATGGAAGTGAATTCTGAAAGCCCTTTATGTAGGCAGCGAAGGCCTCTTTTATTTTGGCCTAGTCAGGTATAAAATTCTTTTTCTCTTTGGTTTTTTTGAGACAGGCAAAAAAACCTTTTTGTTGCCCAGGCAGTGGTGTGAGCACAGCTTACTACAGCCTCAACCTCCCAGGCTCAAGTGATCTTCCTGCCTCAGTCTCCTGAGTAGCCAGGACCCACAGGCACATGTTCCATGTGTCCCCATGCCTGACTTAGTTTTGTATTTTTTGTAGAGATGGAGTTTTGCAATGTTGCCCAGGCTGGACTTGAACTCCTGGACTTAAGCAGTCCAGCTGTCTCAGCCACCCAAAGTACTGAGATCACAGGCATGAGCCACCGTGCCTGGCCAAGTGTGTTTCTAATTTCAAAATTAAGAGGACACCCATCCAGTTAATTACATCTCTATTGGAACATGCTGCTTATAGTGCATTAGGAAAAATCATCCAGAACTTGGAAAAGGAGCTGGACAGACACAGCCCTTCGAGGTTGTCCGATGAACCCCTGGGGTCTTTAACTATCTGGAGGGGGATGTACCATGTCAGACTCACTGTTGACCGGCTGAAGCCTAGGTTTCATGAGGTTATGTGTCAGCTTGTAGTACTTTCTCTGGCAGAGATGCGAGTGACTTCTGCTCAGTGAGAGGCTCATCTCAGGGACTTCATGGCCTGAGGGACGGCAGCCTGTTTGAGCTGATCGAGCAATCTCGCACTACCCTTATTTTCTGAAACGCCTATGAGTGACTTCTCACACGGTCTTTGAAGCGGCTTCATGCCCGCGCTCCTTGGTAATGATCGAATGCTTTTTTTGACCCCTCATCCCTTTCTTTGGGGTGTTCCAGTCTCAGTTCTCATGATGTGTTCTGCTTCTGCAGGAATTTCTGAAGCTGCTGAGTGTAGAAAGCACTGAGGAGGCTGTGCTCCCACCCCTGTGAGCCTTCCAGGCATCATCCTCTCCCCTTGGCGAGGCAGCGTCCATGACACACCGAGGAGGCTGTGCTCCTGTCCCCCGTGAGCTTTCCAGGCATCCTCGTCTCCCCTCCAGGAGGACAGGAGGAACCTTTCAAACCCTTCTTAAACTTGTTTTCATGTCTTTGTTTTAACAGTTTTCTTTGCATCGTCTCCCTTATCCAGAAGTGAGGGTGAACGCTGAGTTATTCACGGGAGTCAAGAAACCACACGCAGCCCAAAGTGACGTTTGTTTCCCTGAAATGATTTGTGTGTGTTCACCTTAAAATGCAACTCAGTAAAACAGGTGTGTTTTGAGGAATGACTTTAAATTACCTAGGTAAAAATGTGACAGTTAAATTTCATCATCTGTGTGGGTGTCCACAACCCCCTTCTGTGATTGCGTGTGAGTTTGTGACTTGTGGTTATTTTTGAAGAAAGAAAATCTGTTGTTGAGGACTTCAGATGGTGTGCTGGGATTGTGTAGGGTGGACATCGGGGGCTTCAGTGTGTGGCTTCCTTGAAGAGGTTCAAATTAAGGCTGAGAGTCCCTACTCCAAAATGCTCCAAAACCTGAAACATTCTGAGCTTCCTCATGACACTCGAAGGAAATGCTCTTTAGAGCACTTTGGATTTCAGGCTGGGGATGGTCAACTGGAAAGTGAAACATTGCAAGACCCTTCTGGCCCCAGGAGCTTGGATAAGGACATGGAGGGGGCCTGTGCCAGGTATCCCTGGAGTGCAAGGCAGCCTGGGCTCTCTGACTGGTTTTTTGTAGGAGCCACAGAAGGGAAAAGAGGGTCAAAGTGGCCACGCCTGGCTCCTGAGAAGGCTGGACCAGAAGGAGGTGGATGCGGAGGACAGCAGTTGAGTCCCCAGCGTCCGGGACTCCTGTCCCTGGTGGAGTTGAGAGCCTCCTCTAGTTGTGGCCTCTCCGCTGTCAGCAGCCACTGAGGCCTGAAGGGAGAGGGGGCTGAGGAGAGGAGGAAGGATAGGCCTGCTTCTGGAGAGGGCCAGCATCGGCCTGTGCTAGCCTCGTTTGTTACTCCTGCGTCCAGTGTGCACGGCCGTGTCTCGTGGTGTAGCGGTTCCCGGGATGCACAGCGCTCTTGTCTGCAGTAACGTCTTTGTCTCCGACCCTTGGAGGCAAGTTACCTTTTTCCCCAGTGAAAAGAGGTAGAAAATCTTACAGAAATGCATTTGCTCTAATGTCTGTTTTCCGATAAGACATGGTCACTTAGGCTAAATCTTTGTGAGGTCAAGACAGGAGGATCACTTGAGGCCAAGGGGTTGAAGACCCGCCTGGACATCATAGCAAGACCCCATCTGTATAACAGAAGTTAGCTGAGTGTGGTGGTGCCTGCCTGTGGTCCCTGGTACTCTGGAGGCTGAGGTGGGAAGATCACTTAAGGCTACAGTGAGCTGCTATTGCTCCACTGTACTCCAATCTTGGCGACAGAGCCAAGACCCTGTCTCAGAAAGAAAAGTTAAAAAAAAAATCCAGAAATGTCATTTTCTTTTAAAATCATCCCAAAAGAAAAATCGTTTTTTTCTAAGAATGTAAAGGGTAACTGATACGATTCTTTCCTTGCATTGTTTCTCCTTTTCGAATATTTACAGTAGTCCGTCCACATCGTCTCTCATCTCATTACAAAGCAGCAGGTGTCTTTGAGGTTAGTGGTGTTTCTCTGTGTCGCACCTTGGAGAACAGCCAGCATGAAACCTCTTACCACGATCGTGCACATCGTTTGTAGTCCCAATTAAAATCCTCTTCAGAGACGCCTGTGCTGCTTATTATAGCAGAACTTTGGTTGTGCTGAAATGTGCATTCAGCTAATGGTTTTAAGTTCATATCTGAGATGATGCTGTATAATTCCTGAAGCGTATGGGATCAGTAATGATTGAAGATAATTCTGGCTGATGTCATTTGGAGGATATTTTTCACTTCAAGTTAAAACTTCCTTCGCGATAGTCATTTTGGGATTCATTTAACTATGTGCTTTATTTCATAGCTCAAATTTTCATTAGTCATTTCATACCATAGGATTTTGAAAGCAGATTTGGCAAAACCTTTCTAACAAAATGTTTGCTTATGATGTCCCAAGGAACAGCACTCAGAATTGCTGGTAACTGTGGTACATTTTAAGGCTGATGATAGAAGTCACTTGAATGGTAAGGGCTGCTTTGTGAGGCAGATGGGGTTTGAATCCCGACCCTCCTGATATGCAAGCCCTGACCGTGGCCTTCTCTCCTCTCCCCTGGGAGATGGGAAGGTGCCAGCATCTACCTCACAGGCCGTCCTGAGAACCTGGGACTAAGGGCTTGTGTTCCTCTTGCAGGTGGCACAGATGTGGGGGCTTGACGATACACACACTGCAGGCTGCCAGTGTCAGGGTAATCCAGTTTTAGCCATAAAGGTGGGATTTGCTTTGCTCCCCTGCAGACCAGGTGCGGTGCTGCTGTTGTAGCAGGTGTGTGGATCCTCTTGGGTGGTCCTCAGGTGGACAAGAAGTCACCGATTCGGATTCCCAGTGTTAGATGTGAGGGGACCATGGACCTCATGTGTTCAGAGGGGAGGAGTAAAAAGCTTCCCTTGTATTTCCAGAACTGTCTATCCCAGGAATGCCAAACCACTGGCTTTCACCTGACGCTGTCGTAGGTGACACTGTCTGGAAATGAGGACTCATGTTCCGCATACTTGAGCCAGTACCCGTCTCCCTCCAGGGCCGTGGCCCAGCCCTCCTCATTTCGCTGGGTTGCCAGCCTGGGGATCTGTAAGCCCAGTGACGTCTCCGGTCTCGGCCCCCGCTCCCCCTGGGGACAGGAGGTGGCTTCAGGAGGCTGGTGATGAATGCCTGAATGAAGCCGACTTGTGACTGCAGTTCTGTCTAAGGGCCTCCCCGGGTGTTAGATGTCAGTAAATGACACCTGTGTGTGGATCTCATGTGATGAGAGAAACAGTGGGGGAAACCAAAGCTTGTGGAGTCTACAGGTTCTGAACTTGGAGGTGTGTGCACCTGTGTACTTGGTGAGGGGTGTGACGTCCGGAATGAGTGTGCACGTGTGTCACGTTTGTGCATGTGTGGTTGAGTGTATTTAGCAGGTGTGGGTGGAGTGAGCATGTTCATGTGTGTCGTATGTATTTGAGGGTGTGTGTGGAGTGTGTACACGCATCATATTTGGTGAGTGTATTTGAGGGTGTGTATGGAGTACATACATGCGTTTGCGTGTATACTGTTGGGTGAAGCGGTGGCATGTGTGGAGTAAGCATGCACACGTGTATGCTGTGTGTGGGGTTTCTAAGTGGTCCTCCCCTGAGCCTGCTCCTGGGCCCTGCTGTCCTGGCAGCTTTACAGTTTGGTGCGTCTTTGATTCCGGAAGATTCTGGAACCAAATTCTGAAGCTGTGATCACAAACTTGCAGGCCTGGAGGACGCTGGCCTGTGGAGCCGGCACGAGGGTCTCTGTGCTGGCCTCTCCCTGGGCTCTGTCCACAGAAGAGCATGTCCGATGATTGAGCTGTGCGGGTCTGTGGCTCCCCAGCCTCGAGTCAGCCCTCGGTTCTGTCCCACCTCTGTTTTTCTTGCTGAGGGGCTCCGGGAAGTGGTGCCTGGGATGGCGTTTTCACCCTGGGGTTGCTTCGCCAGCTGCCCAGGTGCTGGCTGCCTGAGCCCTGCTGCCGTCCTGGGTGGACGGGGCTGTCGCGGGGACATCCCTGAGCACCCGCGGGAAGGCAGGTTTAGGAAGTGCCAGAGGTGAGTGGCTTCCTCTCACACTTGATTTTCTGGAAAGTTCTGGGTCTCCTGTTTTTCCCTAAGGGAAGTTAGAAACTGAGTTTCTCTTTAGGGGAACGTCTTTGCAGAGTCTGCTGTTTGAATGTTCCCCAGGTGTGGAATACTCGGGGCCATATGTGTTTGGGAGCATCCGTGTCCTGAGCGAATTCAGTAAGGAATGGAGAGAGGCCTCCTATCAGCTTGGCCTCTGTTTCCAGCTTGTTGAGGGTTGACGGCTGCTGGTATCCCAGGGAGAGTTAAACACTGGGCGGTGTGGGATGGGAATGTTTGCTCTGACAAGGACAGTGGGAAAGCATCTAAACAAACGTCGCTGTTCTCCGGGCTCCTCGGGGTCGAGCTTGTTTTGTGGTGTTGAGGGAAAGCTACCCTTGTTCCTGTTCCTCACCATTTGAAAGGTGTCCAGGACACGTTCCTCTGGAGAGGTGATGTGCGTGAGTGGGGGTCAGGTCGCAGGCTCCGAGGTTATTTGGGACCTGTCAACTGATTTCCTGAACACACAAGTGCTTGGTAAAGATGTTCCTGATTAGCTAAAACATTTCAAGAGGACGTGATAGCTGGTGGTTGTTTAAAGACTATCACAATTTTCCTGTTACTTTTTAAATGCCTGTTGAATAAGGGAGGTTTCACGTATTTTTCTTTTCCTGTCTGCATACTTGATATTTTGTTTTTTGTTTTTCATGTGGGTGTGCAGTTAACAGGATTTAGAAACAGTCTCAGCCCTGGGGAGACTTCAGGGCCGCCTCAGTCAGTGCTGAAGGGAGGCAGGGATTTGGGGGCTGCTACCTCCACAGGAAGGGACACCAAGGGCCAGAGGTCAGCAATCTCAGTGAGGTCACAAAGACGGGCACACCCAGCACCCTGGCCCATGTGCCTCTCCTTCACCTTTGTCTCTGCTCAAAGCTGCTCTCCTGGGTCATCACGGGTGATCTTTAGGCACGTGATTGGTTCTTGCAGAAGTGGTGTCAGGCTGCGGTCAGTGTGGGCCCTCAGGACTTCCCTGTTTTTGGCTCACATCAATATTGGGCAGTGGTGTATGTTTGCTTTGGAGTGGTAGATCCGGTGGATTTTGGCTTTGCCAACTCATTTAATACCTGTTCTCCTAGGTGCTGGGACCCTCTCCTAAGCCGCCTGTTCTCCTAGGTGCTGGAGCCCTATCATAAGCCACATGTTCTCCTAGGTGTTGTGACCCTATCATTAGCTGTGTGTTCTGCTAGGCGCTGGGACCCTATCGTAAACTGCTTGTGAGAGATCTCGGAGGTGCTCCTTATGAGGATCCGCTGCCTGACCTGAGGTGGAACAGTTGCAATTCAAAACCACCCCCCAGAAAAATTGTCTTCCATGAAACCCATCCCTGGTGCCAAAAAGGCTGGGGGACAGCTGGCCTAACGCGGGCTAAGATGTCAGTAGATTTTTGGACTTGGGCCTCAGTTGAAGAGGATTAGATTTTGAAAGGTGGGGTTTGAAGGCTTCTAAAGGGCAGGTTTTCATCTCCAGTGGGGCCTGGCCAGAACTGGGTAGAACTGACCCAGAAGCTGACAACTAGTCAGGCTGGCTCACTGCCTGTGTCCTGTGTGTGCAGCCTTGCTGTTTATTCAATTGTCTGGTGGTGGTGTGGATTCCATCCACAGCCTCAGAGTAGTGGAAGCCATTACTTCAAGGCTGACCTTATTTAACTTTATCAAAAAGACATGAAAATCATTTAGTATAAATCTTCCAGATACCTGTATCCTTTCTTTTCCCAGAGGCTTTTAAGTATTGCAACTTAAAAATCTTCAAAAATAACTTGAAAGGAAAACCTCTAAATATATTTTTGATGAGCACCCTTGAGAGCTTTAATATGTGAAGTAAATTCCCTTGACTTTTGTATTCCTAGAAACTCGTTCATGTTTGCAGATGACTTTGTATTTTGTCAACAGTGGCCACTGGTTGGTGACCATCAACACCTGCCGTGTATCATTTAGAAAGTTGGATGTGGATGTATTCACTTTTCAGACACACAAACACATGGGCTGTTTTTGGTTTTGATTTTTTTGGTTTTTTTTCTCCCCCCAGCTGAATTCAAGAAAGGGAAACAAGCAGACAGAGTAAGTACAACAAAGCGTCTAAGTGGCTGGGTGGGGGATCCTACTATGGTGTTGGATTGTGTTCTGCCAGACATCGCTCCTCGAAAAGCTGACCCTGAAATGGCTGGCATTGCCCTCACCCTGGGACATTCGTCTGTCTCACCAGAAAATGAAGAATCTGCCAGAGTACTGTGAGTCAAATTCAGTCAGAACTCGATTAACTAAGAGGCTTTGTCTCAAAGGCCAAAACATGAGGACACATTTTTAATTTTTAAGGAGTGCTTCATTGTGAGTCAGTTCTGATGTGTACTGCATTAGGAAACCTCTGAACTTCCACGGTCAGGCCCAGAACTCTGAGGGAAAGTGGTTGTGCCCTTCCCACTGTTTTTGTCACTAGCTGTATTGATTTCCTTAAAACCCTTTTTATATGAGTTCTATTATAGTTTGAAAAAAATTCACTAGGTAGAACTGGAAGCGTTTGCGCTGTGTTAATACTCATGACCCGTTCTGGGTCTCGGTGTATGTGTACTGTATAAATGTACATGTGTGTATGTGGTGTACACATACTACGTGTATTTCCACTGCATGTATTTACAGTGTATAGGTATGTACACTACATTTGTGTCCTACACACGTGCATGCTGTAGGCATGCATGTACATGTGTATATGTGTGTATCTACGGGGATGATTATATGCACACTAGTTGGACACCTATCTGTTCTACATGTGCACATACATGCATGTATTTAATGCCATATACATACCTGTGTACGTGCACCATGTGGGTATGTGCACATTATTTCTGCAGATGTATATATACATATGTGCACACAAGCATGCATGTACACTATGCACACTGAATAAACTTCTGGATATGTACACAATAATACGTATACATGCTGCATATGTACGTACACTATTGCATATGTGTATACGTTTTATACGTTAGTGTACTGATGTACATTGTATACATGTGCATATGTGTACACTGCACATGTGTATGCATGCTGTAGTGCACCTACGTACATTGGATAAGAATGTATGTTATATGCATGTGTATACATATAGCAAATAGCATACCTGTGTACATACGGATGTGCATGTGTATGCCATATACATGTACATACAGGTTATAGTATACCTGTGTACACTGTATGCATATAGACGTGTGTACATGCTCTGCATGTACATACATGTTAGCATACCTATGTACATTTGCTATATGGATGTGTGTATGCTCTATGCTTGTACACACGTAGTGAACTTGTTTGTACACTATATATATTTGGATGTGTGTACACTCTATGCATGTACCCTACATGGATCTGGATGTGTGTGCACTCTGTACGCACGTAGTGCACTTATGTACACTCCACGTATTCGGATGTGTGTACGCTCTATGCAGGTACACGTGTTACAGTGTGCCATATACGTACATTATGTGGATGTAAATGTGTGTGTGCGCTCTATGGCACCAGGAATAGGGCTCCCGCAGGGATCCAAGAACTCACCATCTCGCTGGCACCGGAGCGTGTAGGATGAAAACAGTTGTTTGTTACAACCTAGTTGAAATTTGGCAGGTTACTCTACCCTTTGCAACGATTTAGGAACAGTCACTTCATTGATGTGTGTGTTCCTGAAATCATAAACAGCTCTGTGAGGTGTGTCTCATCCCCAGACGAGAGAGGGAACTGAAACAACAATGACTCGGTCACTTAAGTGAGGTAGAACTAACAGAGCAGCTGTCTAGCTTTCCGTATTATAACTTTGTCAGCAGCTCAATGAGAAATCGGCACTCATCAGGAAATGTGTCCACTTTCTACTGTTCTTTATTCGTGGCGTATTAACTGCCTCGTGTTATTCCTCACAATGTAGCAAAATCCCTCCTAGAGTTGTGAATATAAACAGTTCATGACAAATGTAGTATCTTCTTTGTAACATTGAAAACGATATGTAAGTTCATCTTCAGATATTGTTTGGAAGGATGAGAAGGAAGATGTTTAGGACAAAAGAATAGAGAGCTTTCAAGTAAACAGGGAAAATAAGGACTTTGTGCAAAATATTTCCAAATTTGGAATTTGAGAATACTAAATCTCACATCTAAGATCATAGGTAGTTTTTTTTTTTGGGGGGGGGGGTTAAAATTAGTACTTGGTTTTCCATGCCTTTGGGAATTTCAGTCCTGATGGAGGATTGCAAGAATAATCTGATTTTTCAGAACAGAAGGGCAGTCTGTCTCAAAGGTAAATTCCAGGTTGTACCATAGAGAAATAGAAATTGCTGTCAACTTTCTGTAAGGTTCTTCAGTTCTTTCCTCTTCTGTGGTTAAAAAACCATCTCTGGGTTTAGTCTCAGCCAAGTTCCTCTTATGAGGTTGCCTTACATTTCGCACAGCTGTTGAGAGTCTTCATCATTCGTAGTTAACTTGTTAAAAGCAAAACCTTGTACTAGTTAGATCTGGGCTCCTTGAAGGCAGGGGTTTGTTTTATATTTTTAATAAGCAGCAGGGTGATGGCAGGGCTAGGGCCCTTCATCCCATCATGCATTCCTCTGAGCTTTCAGAGCTCTCACTGCATGCTGAGTGGTGTTGGCTGTTTAGGGTTTAAATAGGAAGACGAGGCTCTGCGACTTGGGACGCTCTTACTACCTTCATAGAGAGCTTGGTGACAGTTCAGCATGACAGTTTGTGCCCCTGCTGTGTATACTTTGTTACGGCCTCACAGAAAGGGTATTGATTTAAACGTGACTAATTTCTTCATGTTTGTTTTTGCCTTTATTCCTAGTTACAGTCCTGATAATTTTTCTTCCTTTAAAATCTTGCTAATGGCTAGTGAATTAGTGATAAACTATATTTACGTGTTCTCTAAATCTAGCGATTTAATTGGAGGTCATTCTTCTTGCACCATGTGTCAGTGCTATGTCAGGATGGCTCAGTTTTACATTGTCAAAGGATTAACTAGAGCAGGATGCAGCCTTACTGGAAATTGCTCGTTTGTGAAATACAGGCACTTTATTTTTTGTTATACTCGAGGTGTGTTCAAATGTAAACATTTTGAGCCGTGTTAGAAGGATATACAAGATTGTAATGAAGAAAGCAGCAACTTGATCAAGTACTAGCTAATGAATTTTATGTTTTAAGTATATGGACTGTGGACCTTGGCAATCAGTTCTCATCTTGACCTTTTATTGTTTTATTAGAATCTTGCTCTGTCATCCAGGCTGGAAGGGTAGAGCCCAGGAGTACAATCTCCATTCACTGCAACCTCTACGTCACAGGTTCAAGCGATTCTTATGCCTCAGCCTCCCTAGTAGCTGGGGTTACAGGGTGTGTGCCACCATGTCTGGATAAATTATTTTTAGTAGAGATGGGGTTTTGCCATGTTGGCCAAGCTGGTCTGCAACTCCTGACCTCAAGTGATCCACCCACCTCAGCTTCCCAAAGTGCTGGGATTACAGGTCTGAGCCACCAGCGCTGGCCTGACCTTCTGTTCTAATATTGGTTATTCAGTCTCGATGATAGCACCTGGTTGTATTAACTTGGGGTAGAAAGCACAATTGCAATGAATCTGGTTGTGTATATACGTGCTGACTTAGCGTTCATGGCAGCACTGTGAGGTGGGCATTGTTCCTGAAGGAAGGCCGATGGGCAAGTCGGGGCTTAGATACGGGACTTGTGGGTAATCACTGCTGTCCCATGGCTGAGATCAGGCCTGTCTGTCGCCTGTACCCTGAACTCTGAACACACAAACGAGCAACTGTCAAGAGTCGGTGCTCGAGTGTGATGTGGCCTGTGGTGTTTGCCTCGCAGCGCTGCTTTGGCTCGGGGCAACAGGGCAACAGCTCCCTCCCTCGTTCGGCTGCCTGGGAGTCCCAGGAGAACCCACTGATACCGTTTATAAATGCCGGACATCGAGCGTTCTTCTTGGTACCAGCACATCTGGAATTGGACAGCTCGGTTAGATTCTCGGCCAGCAAACCTGTACAAGAGTGTGTGAACTCTGCGTTTGCTTCGCCCGGACAAAGGTGAATTCGTGGTCACTACTGGATGGCAACAGGTGTGGCCTCAGGAGCAGCATGGAGACAGGCACCCGGGTGCAGGAAGAGCATCTGCAAGAGGGGGTGGGGAAGGTGACAGACGCAGGTGCGAGTTTAGCTGTTACCGTGGATGGGGGGTGGTTGGGTAAGACCAGATTTTCTCATTGTTGCCCCTTTCTGAAAAAGACCCTGAATTGACTTCTCTGTGGCTCCTCGCGCCTCCTTGTCAGGTTGGAGGAGACTGCTCTCCTGGCTCAGGCCCTGCTTGCGGCATCACGGAAGCTGCTGTTGCTTGCCCTGCCCTCCCTGTGACGTCCTCTGTGCTGTTGTCCGGGAACAGTTCTGCCGAGCAAGCTTGGACTCTGCTCCCTTCTGCTCTTGGATTTCGTGTCTGGAAAGCTTGTGTTCTTTCCTGATTTTTGATGATGCTGAGCTATGTTTTTGCAAGGATCACGCGTGCCTATAGCAGGGAGAAGCCCCTTTGCAATTTTAACATCTTGACGCTCTCAAGCAGAGCTTGCTATCGAAGTTGACAGCCTCCTGTGTTTTTGTTTTGGCAGAAACTGAATTTCAGTCCTAGGACAGCTTCAGCACACTTGATCCTAGCTCTTCTCTCTCACTGCTCCCCTCGTGTGTGGCAGAAATCATATGCCCTGAAGTTTACCAGTCCCTTCATTTGAAAATCAGTTAGTGTATGTGATCCTCATGAGAATTTTACTTTTTATAAAAGCAATCGCAAAGACTGGGTTTTGCGAAACCAGTGTTTTATGTGTATATTAATTGCACTCACAATAAGCTTTGTCTTCTAAATATTTCATGTTTCAGATTAGCCCTGGAATCATGCCCTGGAGTAGTTTTGCTATTCCGCTTTTATTTTTGGCTAAGGTAAAGTTGAGAACATTGTGATATTAGATGTAGTGAGTCCTTTTAGTTTCTTCTATGTCTGTTTTCCTTTAAGCCAGAACCAGCAGACTGATACAAGTTTGTGAGCACCTGGCATCTCCCAGGCCTTTCCTGGGTCTTCCCTCCGCTGTCTTGTGGACAGAGCAGTCATTGGTGGAAGATGAACTTGAGAATCTGTGTGTGGAATTAAGTAAATGTCGTAGCTCTCTTCTGTGACAAACTGAATGACATTAAGCCCAGTAAATTGTAACAGCAGACTTTGCACATACAAAGCATTGAACACCAGGAAGGTAACCAGGCTGCGATGCTTCTGGTCCTGCACAAGACCTCCGGTATCACAGCGCATTTAACATACTGGCAGCATTGAGCGTTTGAAAATGTTGTGTATGTACCATGTCCGTGATTTTCGAGGGCCTGGATAAACACCTCTGGTTATCGCAATCTTTATCAATGGGAGCTTAAGGTTAGTACTGGGGCAGACTGTGTTTTAAAGAATTAAGGTGTCTCGAGTATGTTTCAGTTTTCCCATGAAGAAGAAACATGTCAGCTGTTCTTTCCTGGACTGTGGCTATCACAGTGCCCCACCACGGTTGGTCACATGTTTACTTCCCCTCCATTTAACCGGGCTGGGCTTGGGCCAGAGTACTTCGGTTGTCAAATGTCATATGAGGCTGAGGAACTGTCTTCTGCTTCATCATTAGCTTATGGAAACACTGTTTTCCAAAGCATACTCTCCTTTATCATTTGTGTTTATATAAAATAATGGAATGGTTATTTTAACTGTGCAGTTTCCTATGTTTGGTTATTTAATTGCAGAAAGATAATGGTTTTATTTTGCTAAAATCTGTGCTAGGAATTGTGCAAAATCTTTGTGAAATGCCCAGTTTACTAGCTTAAGTTATAGATCTTTGTATAGAAAAGAAAAAGCCTATTGCTACAAGGAGCATTGTCTTTATCGATGCAAAAAGCTTTAAACTTATTGGCCGTGTAGTAGGTAAAAATGCATCAGAATGTGACGAAAATTGAGAAAAGCATTGAAGTTTTAAAATCTGCTCTGCAGTTTTCTTCAACTCCCTTGCAAGATACTTAATTTGAATAAAAGACAGAATAAAGTGTTCCCACTGAGGAAAGTGGCAGGAGGACTGTTTAGAATGTGTTCTGAATCTGAGCAGTCCTGCCACACTCGTCTGTGATGTGGTGGTGTCCATGGTGTCACTTTTACAGAACTTTAAGAATGCCTCTGTGAATAAAATACATTTTATTCTTAGTATTTCTGTTTTGAGTTTTGAGGTGTGTAAAACGTGTTAATGGTTTCTTTCCCTTACAGAATTTGCTTGTTCTTTTTTTTTTTTTTTTTTTAAATGCCTACAAGACTCTGAAGCACATTAATCGCTTAAAAAGGAAAGAAAAAAAAAAAAGGCCAGGCGTGATGGCTCACGCCTGTAATCCCAGGGCTTTGGGAGGCCGAGGCGGGCGGATTGCTTGAGCCTCGGAACTCGAGACCCAGGGAACCAGCCTGGGCAACCTGGTGAAATCCCATCTCTACGGAAAACACACAAATTAGCTGGGCATGATGGCTGCACACCTGTAGTCCCGGCTACTCCAGAGGCTGAAGAGAATCGCTTGAGCCTGGGAGGTGGACCTTGCAGTCAGTGGAGATCACGCCCCTGCTGTCAAGCCTTGACAGAGTTGGGACCCTGTCTGAAAAACAGCAACGTTCATAACGTATGGGTGAACTGCCCGGCTGCTCTGTCTAGAGTAGAATAAATCTAATTATGTTTTTGCCTTTTATTAGCATTGAAATTTTCTTAATTATCCCTTTGTTTTCATTACATTGTAGCAATATATTGCCGCTTAGAGTCTGGAACAAGTAGGCTTCTCTGGATCAGGTTCTTACTGGATGGCTAAAACTTAGAATGATTTTTCCCTTCCTTGGATGCGACTTATAGAACTTTGCCTTTTGAGGTGATGTGCTGCATTTGATAGCGGACACAGGAATGCCCGAAGAATTCACTTACAGGGCTAAAATATACGTGCTTTGTAGTGTTTCCCTCCTAGAATGAGAACGGTACCTCTCATTTGTGGGTCGATGATGCTATTTGCTGAAAACTTTTAAAATTTTATTTATTTTATTTTTTTCAGACGGAGTCTTGCTCTGTCGCTGAGGCTGGAGTGCAGTGGTGTGATCTTAGCTCTCTGCAAACTCCGCCTCCCAGTTTCACGCCATTCTCCTGCCTCAGCCTCCCGAGTACGTGGGACTACAGGTGCCCGCCAGCACGCCTGGCTAATTTTTTGTATTTTTGGTAGAGACGGGGGTTTCATCGTGTTAGCCAGGATGGTCTCGATCGCCTGACCTTATGATCTGCCTGCCTCCTTCTCCCAAAGTTCTGGGATTACAAGCATAAACCGCCGCCCCCGGCCAAATACATGTTTGTTTACTGCCTCAGTCCTCCGTTGGGTAGCCCTGTTCTTCGTCGGATATTCAGGGAGCGGGGGCATCTTGAGTCTTGAAAGGTGTGCTCTGCGAGATGGGAATCTTCCGGCTGCTTATTTAGGGAATCCTGCCGGCTGTCATTTACTGGAGAGCGCAGTTTCCTGGCTGCCCTGGTCTTTGAGGGGAGGGAGACTGAGGGGTCATTTTCCCACCTGGACCAATGTGTTTATTAAACCTGGTTTGTGTATCATTTGGATCTTTTTATGAAGGAAAAGCTACATCTGTGACTTTCAGATGAGTGGAAGTCATGTTAAAAAATATATATATACAAATATATATATATATATATAGGCTACTATGGAGAAGTTTTGTCCTTGTGACCTGTGAATACAGTCACAGGAGAGCAGAATGTTCACGGTGTGGGTGCTTACAGTGTACATGCAGAGTCACATTCTTCACTAGTATAACGTTAAAAAGTGACAAATAAGAGAAAAATATTTTGCTCATTACAACGTCGGTAAGAAGCTGGCAGCACTCTTGTTTTTGGAGGGGTGTGAAGGGAATATTGAGAAAGTGTCATCAACATTAGACTCGCCCACTCTGCAAATCCTGTGCCAGCTGGAGTGAGGACCCCGTGATGGAAAGATGCACCCCTCTTCCCGGAAGGAGTTGAATCTTTGTAGCGCTCAGGACGCATGGTTCATCTCTATATAAAGGCAGAGTGTGAAACGCCGTGGAGGCTGAGAGAAGCGATGTGGTTAGCAAGTATGAGTGAGACGTTTGGGGCTTGTTAGCACCTGGCGTGTGTGCAGCAAGCTTTGCTATCTGCACATGTGTGATTCTTAGAACACTGGCGTCTGGAACCGTGGGGGCTGTCGAGGGCCCCAGCTCCTGGCGGGCTGAGGAGTTCCCTGTTACCACCAGGATAACCGTGATTTTTGAAGGCTGTCACTCAATCCCAAGTCCTGGAAGGGGGCTCCTTTCAGAGAGGAAAACACCCCTAGAGCCTCAGGCAGAATTCAGTGATTTTTCTTATAATGTTGCTTAGATTTCGCAACACATGAAACCAAGAACATATTTCAGAATGCTTATGGTTCTTTTGTAACCATGGAAACAAAGTAAGTTGCAGTCGATGGACAGTTTGCGGAAGCTGAACTGCCTACATCGTGAGCACGGCGCTCTCCCTACCGCCCTGGGCCTTGCTCCGGTTTGCTGGGGAGGCTTTGCAGGGCCTCTTGGCTGGGATACCTCTCTCATGTCCCATGTTGCTACCCCTGGTCACAGCCATACTGCTGGGCACCTGCGCCGTGAGGTCACTGAGTGGACACGGAGCCGCGGGGCAGCAGTTGGTCAGGAGGTGGCATCCACATGGTCCGAAACAGGTTTCTGTTCATTAAGAATGATCATTGCAATAAAAACAGAGTGAAAGAAAACTCTACTGACCTGAGAATGCGTCCGCTGAGTTGCATAGGGAAGTGCAGTGAGGAAGGTGAGGGCTGAAAGGAAATGAGGGAGGGAGAGGAAAGGAGAGAAGGGAAGCGAAAGGGGGAGGGCGGATGGGAGTGAAGAGGGAGATGGAGGAGGAAGAAGAGAGAGGGCGGTGGGCAGGAGCCTGGGAAATGTGTCCCAGAGCCGGTTCCTGACCGTCGTGGGTGCGTCAGAGCTGATCTTCCAGGAGAGGTGGCCTGGGAGGGCTGACCCTTAGGAAGTGAGGGCCAGGGGGAGCTGATTTTTTGGCCCTCAGCGGGGCTGTTGTTGACCTGAGATACAGTCGATAGTTTTCCTGAAGAGATCGTCTGCACAGCCACCGTTTGCTGCCAGGTTGGAGACAGAAGTGCTCCTCCCCATGGATTCTTTCTAGTTTGTGGATTTTTCCCAGTTTACCTGAGCAGCCTGTCAGTGGAAATGTCGGGGATTACTAACATGTCTCCATTCTACAGAGCAGTCGACCAGCTTCCGATCCTGTAGTTGTTGGGGGCACCATTCCGGTCCTGTCAGTGCCGGCCCAGCGTGGAAGCCGCAGCCCGAGGTGCTGGGAAACCTGCGGGGCTCTCACTGCCAGGGTTCTGATGGGAATCGAGCGCTGGAAGAAAGATGTCCTTAGGGCAGAGCCTGGCGAGGAGGGGGTGCTGCTGTTGCAGCAGTACATGGAATTTCAAATGACAAATGAAACAAGCTTTTAATTATGACCAGAGCCCTATGCTCTGCGTTTCTTCAAATGGAAATGTTGTGCTGAAATGAAATTGCTGTTAATCGGTTGCCTCATGCAAGACGCAAGACGGAGGGCTGGGAGCAAAGTAGAACGTGGACTTATCTACAAAGCTTCCTCCTCCCAGACTATCATCAGTTGGATGGTGCTACACAGGAATATGTGAGAATTCGTGTGAGAAAGGTGATGGGTGCAGACCTGTGTGACCGGCAGGTGTGGGGGAGGTTTGAGAGAAGCTTTTGGCTGAAGTGTGATGTCAGATGCAGGAGCTGAAGTGTGATGTCTGTCTGGATGGAAGAGCACACACGCCTCTGGGCTGCGGGAAACAGATAAAGGAGGAGGTGGACAGACGTGAGTCGTGTCTTAGGAATGGTAGCAATTCAGGCAGACCCAGGATCAGGCTCCCACGGGGGAGGAGTGGATATCAGGACCCAGGGAGCGTGGGGCGGGGGTCATGCCCAGGCCTCTGCGGGTCTTGCTCTTGTGTCAGCAGGGCCCTGTGCTTGCCCTCCTTAAAACTTTCCTGATCCATAAAACGGGCACGACAAAATCCACCTTGTGACACTGAAGCTTAAATGAGATGATGTACATGGTGTCTTCCTTCCCTTCCTGACACATCCTAGACTCACAGCTATGGTAGCAGCGACAGACTGGATGGAATGCTGGAGCCCCTTTGCGCCTGGTGAAGCCACATGGATTTGTGCAGTGCTGGCGACTGTCTTTGAAAGCCTTTGGTCATGGCAGTGGCAGCCTGGAGTGGCTCCTGGCATACTTGAGTCTGTGGAGTGCAAGGTTGACTGGAGCTCCGGGGCCATTGATACTATCCAGGGGTGAGCTGATGAGGCCCTAAAACATGGGGGGAAGGCCGAGAGGACTTGGCTGCCAGAAGCATTGTAGATTTCTGGCTTCGAGAACTTGCTGACTTATGGACATAGGAAGGTAAACCCAGATGGCTCCAAAATTGTAAGTCCAGAAGAAAGGTGGGAGGGTACAATTGCTGACTAGGTCATGGTTGCCCTGTCCCTTTGTTTCTGGCCATCGTTTCTCCTCCCTCCCCCTGCCTTTGTGGGCTGGAGGGCCTGAGCCTGCACAGCGGTCTATTTCATGATGACAATGGCCGATTATTACCCTGCAGTAAGAAGTCTCTCCATTTTATTTGGCAGCAGTAGTTAAATAAATTTAAGGAGTGATGGTGTAGTAGTATTTGTTTTATTTGTGCTTTTTTTTTTTTTAAGTGTCATTTAACTGAATGTTATTTCCAATTTCACTGATCACTTTGAGAGGCCAAAACATGCTTTGATTTGTTATTTTGTGTTTGAGCTAGTTTATTGCCTCACAGGAATGCCAAGTATTCTGTTGTCACACATCATTAAGTATCTCAAATTGTGTTACTATAATACTTAGCTGAATTACCTCCCTTGTTTTGGCTTTTAAAAATCTAAAATCTGTGTGAAACACAGGATGGTGCATCTCCATTGAGGGTTGTTGAGAAGTGTGACTTTTCCTGGCATGCTTGAGAATCAGTGACATTATTTTATAGAAACACTTTGTAACTGACAGCAAAGCTAGAAGCTCCTGTAAAGGGCAGAGTAGGCAACGTGTGATGCTTTGAGGGCCACAGAAGTCTCTGCATATATTTCTTTTGTGAAAACTTCAACGTGTAAAAATCCCTGGCCAAGGCTCGGTCGGGGATCATGGTTTGCAGACCCTTAACAGCAGTTTAGCTGAAAGCTGGTCTCCCATGCGGTGAGCAGGAGCCCACCTCATTGCTTCAGCCAGGAAGATGCTGCCCTCATGCTGGAATTTACTTCAAACAAACTTGAAAGCTCTGGCACTGCTGCTCATTTCCATACTGTTGCAGGCTATCTAAAATACGGAGGATGCCTTGGCGTTTTGATTTTGTTACTCCTCTTGAACGGCTCTGAGATGGCTCATCGCGAGTTAGACATTTGCAGAAATGATCAAGCAGAGCTGCAGTCATCTTGCAGATCAAGTGAAGTTTTTTCTGAAAACTCGTTACAGGCTTAAATTTCTGATCCCGTTCCATCCACTGATCTTGTATGATTGGTTTCTTTTTGTACCCATTTGGGTCTATGAAGCGTCTCCCCACCGTGGTAGAAATTTAGCTCTGATATTGTGCGTGAGTCGGTATCCTCACTCCTCATCTGCGAGGAGAAAGTGCTGCAGGTCCTGTGTGGTTTCCATCCCCTCCCTGCACGCGGATGGATTGGGAGGTATTTGTGGTGTGTGAACTTGCTACCCCCAGAGCCTTCTGCTTCATTCCCTGGACCGCTTTCCTCCCTCCTCCCTCCTGACTCATTCCCCTGGACCACACTTCTCCCTCCTGGTTCACTCCTTGGGCCGAACTCCACCCTCCTCCCTCCTGGTTCACTGCCCTGGGCCCCCACGCCTCCCTCCTGGTTCACTCCCCTGAGCCCCCACGCCTCCCTCATAGTTCACTCCCCAGGGCCCCCACGCCTCCCTACTCTCCTGGGCCACATTCCTCCCTCCTGGTTCACTCCCCTGGGTCCCCAATCCTCCCTCTTGGGGGCTTGGTAGTTTCTGATATGCTTGTGCCAGCACGATAAGGCTGAGTGGCAGCTCCAGGGCTGCGGCTGCTCACGCAGCTGTGGCATGAGTGCAGAGAACTGCGGGGATGCAGCTGCCCTTGCTGTGAGGCTTCGAGTGTCATAGTCGATATGGGAAACTGGGTGGGATGTGGATGTCCCAGGAAGGGACAGGAGCCTCCCCTCAGCCTCTGTCAAACAGTTCTCAGCCAGGCGTGGTGGCTCACGCCTGTAATCCCAGCACTTTGGGAGGCCGGGGCGGGCAGATCACCTGAGGTCAGGAGTTGGAGACCAGCTTGGCCAATGTGGTAATTTTTGACGCATTAAGGAAAATGACTCACACTAGTTTGCCTTGCTTTTTAATTGATAATTGGTATACCCCAGTAGTCTGAACTTGTTAAGCAACCATTCTTACCGAAAGACAAATCTTTAAAAGTCTCTTCCTCTTGACACGTCTTTGGCTGCTGTAATCAAATGCAATGTAATCAGCACTGGTTAATGGCTTTCCTTGCTTGGCTAACAAATGCTCCTCAAAAACTTTGATTTCTTGTTATTTTCATTTATAATTATGTTTTAAGCCTTCTAATTTTTCTAGCTTTCCTGCAAGTTGGGAATAACTGTGATGGGTGCTTAGTTTGGGATGTTGACGTACACTCTATGCCCAGCTACTATGCCATTGTGTGAACACTGATTTCTCACTTTCTCATGAAGACTGATTTCACCTAGTTTGGTAAATTCTATTAATTTTAAGGAAGGGGGTGGAATGCAACTGCTGTTAGGAGGCTTTTCTAAGGATCGGGGAAATGTTGCCATGATTATTACCATTACAGAAGGCACATAAAAATACGTGCTGCCTTCAGTCATGATGAATCTGTAAGTCCGCATCTGTGACTGCAGAAAACGGCAGCCCCAAATCTTAAAATCGTGTGGATGCACCAAGCCCATCTGCAGGGCACTGTGGAGCAGCCTGCATTAGCCGAAGTTGGCCCACAAGCCCTGAGGGATGGTGTCTGAGTTATGATAAGGCTCTGACTTGGGATTAAACAGGCCTCCAAATAGTGTGATATTCTAAACAAAGACATGATACTGCCCAGGGAGCCCAGTGGGCACCTGTAGGCAGTGTAGGTGAGAAAAGGTTCCAAAGAAGATTCCTGCAGCTCAGCTAGGAGGATTCTGTAAGGCAGTAGACACATCAATGTTCACATAGGAGTGTTGAGCTATATTCATTCCTTTTAAGCAGCCAGGCTTGTGTGTGTTTTTAGGGGCACTCACATGGCGCCCTTTCCACCCTCACTGCCGGTTGTGCCTGTTTGATGTTGCGGACTTCTGTGTTAAGTGTGTCCACTCTCCAAATGTATCTCTGTCTCTAGAATATTTTAGAGTAGACCATTTATTGTTTAAACGCTTGTTTTTAGTGAGGAAGAAATCTTTAAAATGGGCCATACAGACCCTGCTATAAATGTTGAACAATGGCAGGTGTAATGTTTAACACGTAGTGTTTAAAGTAGAAGACAGTTTAATTTAGAAATCCTGTTGGAATGCCAACTTAAATTACGACCATCTGTACACATATGGAAAAGAATGAGAGTGAAGGTACAGAATTGGAATTTTGTCTATTTTGTAGAGATTCTGTAATGTATCAGGTACAAGTCTCACTTCATGATTTAAATGCATGAAGCTGAAATTAGAAAACTTGACAAAAACATGCCTTTGAATAGTGAGCCTTTATCCTCCTTGAAATAGTGATTCATTCACTAAAACGTCCACCTGCAACTTTGTCAAATACATTTGTTGCATTAGTCCTCAAGTGAGCTCAGTTTTCCAGACAGACAGATTATTACTGTTTAAAGTTTGTCCTGATGATGTTGGTGAACAGGGAAAATCCTTTGACGTGGATCCTCTGTGTGTGTTACACATCAGACGCGGCCTGCCCAACCCTCTGCCTGTAACTGGGAACCTTGACTGTCAGGATCATTGTAGAGAACCTTGAGGAAAGCAAAACAAGCCTCTGGAGTAGCAAAAGATGTAGCTGATTTCATGCAATAAAACTTACACATTTTTCTTTAAAATGCTTCCTTCGGAACGTCAGCTTGCTGACTATCTTAGAATCGCTGTAGTCCGCTGACAGCAGTCGTGGGAACAGGTGCATGGCCTGGCTGATGCAGGAGGGTCTCAGAGTGGAGCCACACTCCTGACACTGAAGGAGGGGCTGGAGCCATCACGCTCGTGACTCGTGCAGATGGCCTTGGCTGACCTCCAGAAGAGAAAACGTCAGTATCCAAGGAGGAAAAAGTCTATTAATTTCATGAGTGTTTGCCTTCGCAATGGCTAATACCCTGAGTTTGTGGCACCTGCTGTCTCTGGAATGAGGAGTCTTCCCTTCCTGGCAGACAAGCTCTAGATGGGAACAGGAGCTGTGGTTGCTGGATTGAAGAGGTTTCCTTCTTGGGGAGGTGGTCTTCGAGCCTGACATGAAGGAAGCTGTGACTGGCGGGAAAGGGCCTTGGAGACAGTGTATTTACCAGGAGGGTTGGTGACTGAGAACCATCCTGTTCCGAGTGTTGCCATTCTGATTCTAGAGTAAACTTGGGGAGAAACAACAGCCAAAAGCCTCGAGGAATATTCTGTGATGTTGATGACATTTGGTAGATTTGTTGCTGAGACTCTGAAATGAGAAGCCCGGGAGGTGCAGGTCTATCAGGCCGTGGGACGTGGGAGAGCTGCTGCTTCAGGGGTTGGAGTCCCCGTGCCAGAGGCTCAGTCCTGCAGAGACTTCTGCACAGTGGGCAACTGATGCCTCCGGTTGATTGTGAGTCCCCCAGATGAATACCCATGAAAGGTACCATGTCAGCAAAGAGTCAAACTCTGTGAAGCATTCGGAGATTTATTCTGAGCCAAATGAGTTACCATGGCCCTTGATACTGCCCTCAGGAGATCCTAAGAACGTATTCCCAAGGTGGTCAGAGCCCAGCCTGGTTTTATAGCTTTTAGGGAGGCATAAGACAATCAATCAAATAAATGTAAGATGTACATGGGTTTGGTCTGGAAAGGTGGGACAACTGGAAGCAGGGGTGTCCAGGTCATAGGTAGATTCGAAAATTTCCTGATTGACAGTTGGTTAAGAGAGTTGTCAGATAAGGGGTTGTGGAGACCAAGGCTTTGTCATGTGGAGGAAATCCTCCAGGTAGCTTTGGAGAGAATAGATTGTAAATGTTTCCCATCAGACTAAGCGTCTAAGTTCTGTCTAATTCCAGAAGGGAGGTAGGGTGATGAGGCAAGTCCGACCCCCCAGCGATCATGGCCTGGACTAGTTTTTCAGATTAGCTTTGGAATGCCCTTGTCAAAAGCAGGGGCTGTTCAGATGGGCAAAGGGGCTTCGAATTCTAATGTTTTTAAAACCAGAAAGTGATTGTGTTTTTTTCTGTGGATGACAGCCAGTGTAGTAATTAATATTTTATTAGCAGATTAATTTGGAAGTCAATGTGTTTTCAAGTATGTTAATTATTAAATCATCAACAAACAGAGAAGGGCTTACTTTGAAACCAGCCTGAGACTCAAGAGGCTCATCAAAGAAAACGATGGACTTGGGAGAACTGATTCACGTGTTTACTGTGCCAAGTTTCAGACATTATGAGAAGTCTCTGCTGATACACTGTGACTTGAGAACTTAAATCTTGATGGACTCTTAAGAGTGAGGCTTTTTTTTTCTTTTCTTTTTAAATGGTCAGTGTTTCTGTCTCCTGTGTTTTGTCTTCCAGCCGCTGAGCACTTTAGCTTTGTGTTCACGTGGCCTTGTTCTCCGAACCACCTGCTTTGTGGCTCCTCTGTCCTGCCCACCTTGATCGCGTCTTCCCTGCCCCGTGGGTTTTATCCCGAGGACTGTTCTCCGCTGTGGGGAGGGGAGGATCAGTGGACACTGGCTTTACCGACTCATTTTCTGTGTAGCTCCCAGTTTCTCAAAATCTTAATTGTCTTGGATTCCCTGTGAAACTGGGAGTCAGGCCTTGGGCGCAGTACTGGGGCAGGAGGGAGAGATGAGAACAGGAAGGATGGGTTTGTCAGGGGAAGGAACCCCTTGCCAAATTCCTGTGTCTGTTTTAGGTTAAAGATGAATGGCCGGATGGTGGATGTCTCACCTGCTGTGGCTGGACCTCGCTGTGCTGAACCCTGAGCAGGGGCCCCAGCAGCTGCCTCCTGCCAGGCCGGGGCCACAGGGCTGGGCTTCTGCCTCTGGGAGGGCTCGTGCCAAGGTGCAAGGGTCTGCACCGCTCGTGTGTGACCTGAGGGGCATGTGGGAAGCTTTTCTGTGCTCCTCACCTGGGAGAAGTTGAGCTCATCTGGGCTAGAGCCTCTGGGGAGGTAGGAAGGCAGAGGCCTGGAATTCCTGCTTTCCCCAGACAGCAAGAAAGCTCAGCGTTGCACCTGCTCTGAGATGCCCTCAGCAGCCATATATAGTTGATTTTAACATGACGGAAGGTGCCAATTAACCCGGCTCTGTGGAGAGCTTTGAGGAGTCCAGGCCCTGGGCCCCGGGCTTTTTAATATGTTCCTTCCTGAACAAAAAACAACAAAAGATCCCTCTGGCTGATGTCGACTGCGTGGGGTAGGACATGCCGAGCTTGGGTGGGGCTTGCCCCTGAGTTTCCTTGGTGCTCCTCCCAGCCCCCACAGACACCAGCCTCTCCAGGCCGAGGCTTGTCCTGTTTAGACCCTCGTTGGTGGGGTCTGTGGTCCTGGATCGAGGGCCCAAGCACTTCTTTCATATTATTATAAATGATTCACCAGAGATGCACGGCTGTGCCCAAACATCTCACGAGCATGAGATACAGCCAGTGTCGCCGCCGCAAGCTCATAATTCTAGTGGAAAGAGGAAATTTTACTTTTAATGTGCTCGTGTGACTCAGATGCAAATATTCAATTCCCATTAAACTTTCACGACCTTGAGATCCTCTGAGATTCCTTGGAAAGCCGTTCCTTGGCCCCACGACTAACTCTCCTGTGGAAGGAGGCTGGGGTGGTCCGCGGGGTCTGGGATCCTGCTGCGTTCTCCAGGATTCCTTAGGTTTCATCATTAGTCCCAGCTCTTCAGCAGATGGAGCTGATTGACTCTGACATTTCCATTATATTGTTCTTGTGTTGCCTCAGTTAACTTAGAATAACCAGTATTTACCAGAAATAATTGATGGCGAGATGGGAATTATTGGTGATTCCCTGACATAGGCAGCCTGTATAGATAAGCGTGTTACACGGTGTCTAATTTCTGAGATGTTGGTCCACACCTTCTCAGGAGCACACTTTCAGGGGTAGATTCCTGTGCAGGAGAAGCTGCTTTTCCCCGAGACGCGGTGGCGGCTCCTGCACTGGCATGGCAGGGTGGCCGTATGACTGGGCAGGGCTGGACATGCTCCTGCGCTGGGCGCCCACCTCCGCCCTACATCTGTGTCGAGGGTGCCTGCCTTTGTTCCCCCAGGTCGAACTCATAGAATTGTATACCTTCCTGACACATTCCTGCATAGAGATGATTAGATCTGGGGGCTGAATCTCAATCTGACACGCATGTAGGTAAATTATTGACGTGAATGACTTGGGTCCTCCACCTTCAGGGTCAGGAGGCACGAGGTGGGTTTGGAGACAGCTGCCTGGCTTCAGGAAGTTTCTCTCAGAGCCTGTTTCTTTCTCTAGCAAAGTAAATGATGCCTACCTCACCGGGCTTAACACACGCTCAGTACTCAGATGCTGTATGATCTTTGTTATAGTTAGTATTTGGGGAACAGCGTGGCTGGTAAGAAAATGTGTTATCTTTACAATTTATACAATGTCATACAAGGCAAGCGTGAAACCGGGACACTACCTTAATCTGAAGATGCTGGTGCTTAGTCTTCTCCTCAAGCATTTTGTTGTCATTCTGGCGTGTGTCAGCCAAGTCATATGACGGTACCGCGTGCGTGATGCCAGCTCAGTTACCTTGGAATGGGGAACCTGAGGCTGCCAGGGAGCATCCCTCCTGCCTCCAGTCCTCGGGGGTTTCTCTCTCTCTCTCCTTTCCTCTGTCCCTCCCTATCCCCCAATCCTCCTCACCACTCCTGCTCCCCTCCCTACCCTCCTCACTTACTCTACAACAGAGGTCCAGACTTTGACAAATCCCAGCTGGGCCTATTTATCGCTTGGCTGGGAAAGCAGAGGGAAAGGGGCCCAGTTACTACAAAAATAGAGAATTGAAATAGAATGTGAGCTATTTTTGCGTCTTGTTTTTTATTTTATTCTGAATATAAAAGGCAAGTGTCAAACAAAATCGGTGCTAACTGCGCCACTCAGCTCCGAGTCTGCTTTGTCGGGGCTCCATGGGTTCCCACGCCCTGGCCTTCTCCATGAGCGTCTGGACACGCCGTGGCTGTGAAAGGAGCATTCAGTTATGGTCCTTTGAATGTTCCAGAGTCATGTTTAATAAAAATCTTCACGTTTACCCACAGCCAAGTCTTGATTTAATAATAGGTACTGCAGGTCTCTGGGTAGGGCTGAGCCTCTGTTTTAGAAGCAGCTGCACCATCTGAGGGGCAGGTCCGTATGGGCTGGCAGGCGGCCTGGTCCTTGGAGCACAGGGTGTACCTGACTCAGTCCTGGCAGTGGGGGGCCTTGCAGTTCTAGGATGTAGTGATGCAACCTGTGGCATAAATAAAAAGCCTCATGTGCCCCCATGAGAAGCTGGGGCTTCCCCTCAGTAGTGTGGTGTGCTGTGTTTGTGATCGTGCAGATGTAAAAGGGTGAGGGAGATGTCTAAAAACCAGGCTCCCAAAGACAGCCCTTCATGTCTGGTGCTTTCATGTGTATATGCACACGTGTTTGACGCGTGTACACCTTCACACGTTCACCTCTTTCATGCATGTACACCTGTTCCTGTGTTCATACACCTGTTTCGCGCATGCGCCTGTTTCGCCTGTGTATGTGCCTGCGCGTTCACCCTGTATTGCGTCATACGTTGTATTTTACATATTGGGTATTTTCAGTTTGTATCGTGAGCTTGTAACGACGTCGTGAAGAAAAGAGGGGGCCCTGGCAGCCTTTGGCTCTGAGAAACGTGATGTCACGGGAACAGATGAGACAGCCCGGGTGAGGCCGGCAGAGGCCATCGTGGCCTTGGGAGTCCGTGCACATCCACTGTCTGTCGCTGTGTGATAAGTGACCCCAAAACCTAGGGGCTTAAGGCAACATACACGTACGACTGTACAGCTTTTTCAGGTTGGAAATTCAGGGCAGCCCTGCTGAGCGGCTGTGGCCCAGTCCCCCGGGTCACTGTGAAGATGCTGTCCAGGGCTGCAGCCATCTGTAGGCTCAGCTGGGCTGGAAGTTCTGCTCCAGGATGCCGTGCTGACGTGTCTGCGGGCAGAGGCCTGGTCGTCCACACCTGGCCACTCCCCGGGGCTGCCAAGTGCATTCCTGCCCAGGGCCGCTCCTTTCCCCAGAGACGTAGCAGTGCTGGTCTTATGCCCAGCGTCAAGGTGGCCAGGTCAGGAGCAAAGACTTGTTTCCCCTACTCGGCGGCTACTCCTGCAGGGCTGGGAGACAGTGGAGGTCGCGCAGGAAGGTGTTCGCTGAAGACCGTGCTCTGTGACTTGACGGGTGTTCCTCCCAGGAGAGTGAAATGGAGACTGGACGCCGGAAGCAGCATCCTGCGTGACCCCATGTGTAGTGGGGTCACAGCAGAGCTAAGTCCTTCCTTTACAGATACTTTTCAGAGTCTACCCGCCTTTAGATTCTCTGATTAACGTGTCTGAGGAGGGTCCCAGGAGTCTGCCACCTGCCAGGCCAAGGAGGTTCCCTGCATGTGGCTCTCCCCTGACACCTTGAGAAACGTGACTCGAGAGAATCACCGAAGTTTCCTAAATGAGTCACCTGCTTTCTCTTCTCTTTGCTTTCATGCCCCCCCAGGGTAGGTCAGTCCTGTCCGCCACAGCGATACCTGCATGCTGGAGTTCCAAGGAGATTGGGGGTGTGTCGGGTCCCCCAGGGAGATTCGGTGACTGAGGATGCTGTCATAGCAGCCAACATGTCCTTATTGTTTTCACTTTTAATGAAGTTCAGTTACTAGGTTTTCTGAGGCACAATGATGTCCTTGTGAAAAATTGGTGATCAGGGAAGCAAGCAAGTGTGGGAAAATGATCCTGCCCTTAAATCTAAAAAACGATGAAACAGCAAACAGCCCTGAAGAGCCCATGAACCTCCTCATGGGGCGGTGAGGAGACACCTCAGTAATGGCTTAAAAAAAAAAGTGATAATACTGAAGAAAAGGTAAACTAAATTTTGGGTCTCCTATGGGTAAAGAGATTGTGGTTTACATTTTGGATGTATGCGTTTATATACTTATTTATTTTTCTTTGTTGGATTTAGAATTAGTTGAAATAATTGTGTTTTTTTAATTTAAAAAATTGGGGTATACGAAGTCTAATCCCTTTGTGATATTTCTGTACTGTGAGACTCCACATACAAAAGTGAAGCCCAGACTGTCTGTTTCTAATGAGCCAGAGAGAGGTGGTCATCTCCTACAGGCCGGTCTGGTCTCCAGGCATCTGGCCATCCTCCCAGTCTTGGGCACACCTGCATCACTGGTGCTTCCTGCCAGACTGTGACTCTGCCCAGGTTTCAGGAGCACCCGGAACTGTTTTCCTAGGGGCTCCTGCTTTGTCCTGGCTCCTGGAAGCACAGGCTTTTGACGAAGGACTCTCCCCACTGCCAGGTAAATTGGTGATTGCCCCACAGTCTGTATTTGTCACATGGGGCACAGAGAGTCTGGGCGTGCTGTCCTGGCCCTGGAGCCAGCTCTAGGACTGCCCGGCGGCATTGCCTCCACCCCTCACCTGGGAACAGGGCGGTGGGGAGGAGAAGGGAAGCAGGGTCTTGACCCTTCTGCGTCTCGAGAACACGGGAACACATCGTCCCATTGCCTCACACCATTCACAGCCCAAGCTTGTGTGAAGTATTATTTTATAACCTCCCCTGACAATGATGTATTTTATATAAGCAGCACATAAAGTGGTAATTTAATACCCTATCGAGGAGGATTAAACAATAAGGAGCAGATATCGCTGTAGAAAAGTTACTTTATCCGGGAAACATTTATCTACTGCAGGTGGATGTGAATCATGGCTTCCTCCTCGGTGGCTCCTGATGAGCCTGTGAAATTCTGTCCTGTTCACCACTGTTAGTTATAAGCTACACCTTTCCTTCTATGACGTTACTTACAAGCTCTACCTTTCCTTCTATGATGTTTATTTCTTGCCTGTTCAGCACTGTTAGTTACAAGCTATACCTTTTCTTCTGTGATGTATATTTCTTGAAGGCATGGACTAAATCCTAATTCCACAGTATTCGATGCACATACTCAAGAGATACTTGTTTGAATGAATGGATTAATAGAAAATAGAAGTGGTGACTTCACTTTATTTCATTATGTCAAACTTTGTCTACACGGAAAATTTTATGGTCCTTTGGAAAAACAGGGCCTCTGTGCAGGGTTGTTAGAGATTGTGAGAATGCCGCAAATGGCTCTGTGGCTCTAGGCTCACAAAGGGCTTGAGGGACTTGGTGGCGCACCTGTGTTGAAAACTGAGTTCTGCAAATCCATTGGAGTGACCTGCCAGCACCAGCACACACAGCCCTCCTTCCCAGTTGATTTCTGCACAGAGGCTTCTTCTGAATGCCCCAGGTGAACGTGGGTTCAGCCAGCACTGCTGGGCTTCCACAGCAAGCCAGGGTGCTGCAGGGACGAGAGAGAAGAGGGGCAGGACCAGGATCTTCCTGGGCCCCAGTGCCCGTGTGGGGACGCTGCCTGGCCTGGCTTTTCTGGGGGAGGTCAGGGAAATGATGGCATGGAGGGACTGTTGGTATGAGTCGCTTGCTCAAACATAGATCCCAGGTCTGTGTGGGAGGCAAATAGAAATTTATGTGGGTATCATCAGTAACATAGCAAACATGGGCTTCTTCACTAGGGTGGCTGACCCTCTTGCTCATCTGCTGAGCAAAGGCCCGGCCCGGCCCGGCCCGGCCTGGCCTTCTACGCCTCCACAGTGAGCTTTTCTCAAGCTCTGTCCACTCCATGGAGATGGCCGGAGCCAGGGCAGATATGGGGTGTTTTCCACTTTTTATTTATTTTTTCTTTTTTGAGATGGAGTCTTGCTCTGTCGCCCAGGCTGGAGTGCAGTGGTGTGATCTCGGCTCAGTGCAAGCTCCACCTCCCAGGTTCACGCCATTCTCCTGCCTCAGTCTCTCGAGTAGCTGGGGCCACAGGTGTCCGCCAACACACCAGGCTAATTTTTTGCGTTTTTAGTAGAGTCAGGGCTTCACCGTGTTAGCCAGGATGGTCTCAATCTCCTGACCTCGTGATCCACCAGCCTCGGCCTCCCAAAGTGCTGGGATTACAGGCGTGAGCCACTGCACCCGGCCAGGTATTTGTCAGTTTTTGAAAGCTACATTTAAAGAATGAAATAGACCGAACAGAATTACTTCCTTTTGAATATTTAATACTCAGTCTACCAGAACACTTAAATATAGTTAATGTATTCAAATAATAAGAAAGAACTTTCCCTCTGTTCCAAAGAAAAAGTATAAACAACCTTTTACTTGTCAGGGATTTCACTATGTTTCTAAAAAGCCAGCAAGCACTTTTCCTGAAATAGACCCATCTCTTCCTCTGCATAGACCCTATGAACATTTTAGCTACATTTCTGCTGTATCTTAATGTGATAGATTGTAGAAAATTCCTTGCTACTGGAACTTCACGATGCTTTCCTTTGAAACATCAAATAGAAAGTATGGATAGTAAATCTCAGACTAGTTGCAATTATCAGTCTTGGTAGAGCTGCAACCCACAGCCTCTGTCAATTACAACAGAGTGTGTCTCCCCAGCAACCCGGATTAGATTGCGGACCAAGCCAGGCTCACCCAGGATTCAGTGCAACGTCTTTCAAAGCTGTAGTCACTGCCCCTGGAGGAGACTTGAGAATTCCTCCCTTTGATGCCTGTGCATGGCTGTTCTCAGATCACAGCAGCTGCAGCAGCATCTCAGAGGATGCCAGCAGGGGTGTCCTGGGTAGTGACACCACGGTAGGGGCCTGCAGTGTCTGAATGAAATGGGCCGTGAAAGTGAGCACCCTAGAGGAGTCCACAGCCACGTTTCAAAGGTGCAGTGGCCCGAGGTGAACCCCAGAGCACTGAGGAGCCTGGAGTTGACCTGTCACGACTTCATTGAGAGAGCTGACTGAATTCCGTACCTGTGCGGGCAAAATATGGCTGTTTGCGCTTGGCCCCTTCTCAGTCCAGGGCTAGGGAGGTTGTCTGCACAGCTAGTGGGAGCTTAACTTTGTGCACACTCGGGGTTGGGTCCCACTCCTTTCTGTGAGCCCAGGGAAGATAGACATGCCGAGCTCTCCTGGAAGAGGGCCCTGACGAGCGGAAGCTGAGCTTCAAGATGGTCGGCCTTGTGGTGTGCGTGGCGGGTTCGGAGTCGGTGTGTGCTGAGTGGGGGCCCGGCTGCTGCTGTCGCTATTGGGCTCAGCAGACGCTGCGGGGGACGTGGCTCCTGTTGTACTTGGTGGTTTTCTCCTCACAGGAGTGGGTTTCCCTGCTGTGAAGGTGTCGGGGCTGTGACAGGCAGCCTGGCAGGAGGAAGACGCTCGTGGGGTTGTGCCCCGAAGCCCCCTTCCTCTTGAGGAGCATGAAGGGGGTTTGGGACCCTGCTTCCGGCTGCGCTCCCTTGCTAGGTTCTTGGCCTCGGGGGCCAGGAGAAGCTGAGTACAGGCCTGAAACCTGGACCCCTTCCACAGCCTCCGTGGCGTTTGTGGTGTTATGCAGGACGAGGCCCTTGGAACTCCAAGCCCTACCCTGGCATGCCCGCCCACTGGGGCGTCTTGGGCACCTGCTGTGTGCTAGGCTCCGTGGTGGGGTGGGCGGTAGCAAGGGCTGTGGGGTAGAGTGGACACGGTACGCGGATGATGAGAAGCGTCAGGGAGGCAGTGAGAGCACAGCTGAGACCTGCAAGGAGGGGACTGGCTGTGGGTGTTGGGGCTCAGGGAGCTGCCTCTACCCAGAGCCACAGTGGCCAGTGAGGGCAGAGCAGGGGACCGAGGCCCAGGGAAGCCGTGTGTATGGTTCGCATCAGGTGTGCAGGTCTGCTGGGCTGTGCGGCCCTTCTCAGTCCTGGCTGGGCCTGGGGTCCCAGAGGGAACGGAGGGTCTTTGCATCTCCCTTCTCTTGCTTCCCTGCTGCTTCCTGGTCAACGGATGCTTCTTTTTTTTTTTTTTTTTGTTTTTTTTTTTTGTTTTTTTTTTTTTTGAGACGGAGTCATGCTCTGTCGCCCAGGCTGGAGTGCAGTGGCCGGATCTCAGCTCACTGCAAGCTCCGCCTCCCGGGTACACGCCATTCTCCTGCCTCAGCCTCCCAAGTAGCTGGGACTACAGGCACCCGCCACTTCGCCCGGCTAGTTTTTTTTTTGTATTTTTTAGTAGAGACAGGGTTTCACCGTGTTAGCCAGGATGGTCTCGATCTCCTGACCTCATGATCCGCCCGTCTCGGCTTCTTTATTGCAACTCTGGCAGTTATTCTGCATATTAAGAGGAATTTCACAAAATCATAGGGGGAGAGGCGGACTAGGGATTCATTTTTTTTTCTCCCCCTGATTTTACACGGAGCCTTCTACTACCCCTTAGTGTGGAGGCAGAGTGCAGATGCTCTACAGTTCTCTGTCCAGGAAGAGAAGAGCTGATGGGAAGTCACAGATCTGATCATTGCAATAGCACTGACATTTTTAAGTGGGAGAATGCTGATGTCTATAATAATCAGAGTAAAACTTCAGTAGCTTCAACATAAAGATTCTGAGATGATCTTAGAGCCATTTCGTCCCTAGATCCTTCTGCAGTGTGGAGTGTGACATCTCTACCAGCCTCTGGTCAGTGGCCGCCTGGGGGTAACTGAATGCTTGAAGTGTAAATGAGAACTTCTAATTTTATTTAATTTTAGTCAAATTTAAATAGCTCTATGGCCCGGGCACCGTGGCTCATGCGTGTATTCCCAGCAGTTTGGGAGGTCGAGGCGGGTGGATCATGTGAGGTCAGGTGTTCAAGACCAGCCTGGCCAACAAGGTGAAATCCCATCTGTACTTAAAAATATAAATAAAATAGTCAGGCGCGGTGACAGGCGCCTGTAATTCCAGCTACTCGGGAGGCCGAGGCAGAAGAATCACTTGAACTCGAGAGGCAGAGGTTGCAGCAAGCCGAGATCGAGCCACTGCACTCCAGCCTGGGTGACAGAGGGAGACTCTGTCTTAAGAAAAAAAAAAGATTTTAAAAAACCCTACATGCCCCTAGTTGCCTCTGTAGGAGACGGCATGGTTCCAGAAGGTAGACTTTGTGTTGAGGACTCTGCAGCGTCAGGCTGGAGACAGTCTCCCTTCCTAGCAGCGTGGGCCCCTGGGCTGTTCTTCTACCAGAAGGGATGGTGGCGTCTCTGGGAGGTATCTGTAGACTCAGATCTGTGTGGATTAGTGACTTGTGTTACTCACAGATACTTAATTTTATGGGTAAATAAATACCTGGACTGGCTGCAACTTCAGGGCGAGATTCGGGAGTAGGGAGTGAAAAGTGACGACGGAACCCTGGGCTTGTCCTGCTGCCCCCAGGACCCGGTCGGGGTGCCTTCTCGTCTGAAGTCCCAGCACGTGGTCAGGGTACCCCTTGCCTCAAGCCCCCAGGAAGTGATCGGGGCACCAATCCCCTCTGAAGCCCCAGCACCTGGTCGGGACACCCCTCCCTTCTGAATCCCCCAGCCACCTGGTCGGGGAGCCCCTCCCTTCTGAATCCCCCAGTACCTGGTCGGGGCGCCCCTCCCTTCTTAAGCCCCCAGACCCTCCTGGCCTGCGGTGCTGCTTCTCCAAATGCTGTCCTTGGCTGTTTTCCAGGAGTCACCTGCACCAGAGCAGGCTGCGTGTGTCATTTCTTGTCGGATCTGGGGTGACGGTGAAGCTCATTTATCTTGTCTTCCTCCTCACGTGCCGTATCTCACCTGTTGACTGTCTGAGTTTGTGTGAGTGCGTGTTGTGCGTTCTCAGGCTGTACTCGGTGCTTAGGTGACAAGAACGTCTTAGAGCAACGGACTGTCTGCTCCAAAGGACGCTGGGCATGAATCGAGACACAGTTTACTTGTGGGGTTTAAATTTCCTGGGTGTTGGAGGCAATTAAGGGGAAACAAGGTCTAAAAAACCCCTGCAGATGAGGAAGGCAATAATGAAAAAAATTACTCTATACACACTTAGCAGATGATTGACTTTGTAGGTGAATTTTGCATTTCGGGAACTACTAAAGCTACTGTTTGTAGGGATTCCTTGATGAGCTTCTTGTTTTCTGTCTAGAAAGTAAAGTGGATCGGTTTTGCCTTTAATGCTGACTGACTAGAATCTACTTCCTTTTCCCCCCATTCACGTTAGGGTGGGGATTGGACTGGAAGAGCTGTAGGATCTCTTTATTTCTGATCTTAAATGAATTTTTTCTTCAATGCCCGGTTCTTTGGTTTGGGAAATGTGCTCAATTTGTACCGTGCTTTAAATGTACACAATGGTCGAAATTGCTACTTTTCTTTAAAGGTAGATATAACATCTTAAGTAAAATGTCATCTATAAATCAGGCACAGTCTGGGGCCTGGAGACCCCTCTTGTCACTTCCTTCCAGCTGTGTCTTCTTCCCTGGCCACATTGCCCCTGGCCACATCTCCTCCCCAAACCACGCCGTGTCATCCGCCCACCACCTCACCTCTGGTCACAACACCTCCCTCCCGGCCACATCACCTGTGGCCTCACTGCCTGCCTCCCTCCTTCCTGGTGGCCTCCGTGGCTCCCACTGTCTGCCCTCCCGAGGGTCTGTTCAAGGCTCCTTCCCCGTTTTCCACTCCTGAGTGGGTCTCGGGGCCTAGATGTTTCACAGGATGCAACTTTCTTCCCTTCCAGCCGTGGGTCTCTGAGCGACAACTCCAGAGAGGGCACTAAGCTCTCCTTACCTACCTGGGGGGCCCTGAGCCCTGACCACCGACCATCAGGGCTTTTCTGCAGTGTGTGGGGCAGACTCATGCATGAATTGGACTAAAAAGATGCTTCCAGGAATCCTTGTTTTAAGTGCACTGGAGCAGAGATGGGGAGAGGGGACCACCTGGTTTGCTCAGAATTTGGTCCTGATCACAGCCAACATAAGCACCTCCTAAATGAAGCATTCCACACACTGATTTTACACATGACGGTTGAGATGGCTGGAAAGGCTTCACACAATGAGTGAGTTTGAGCTGCATTTGAAGGAAGAACAGGTCCCTGTAGGTGGAAATGAAAGGTAAGCGTGACCCAAGCCATCAGCAGCAGCGGGGGTGGGGTGGTGCAGACTCCCCATGGATGGTGGGCATGGCTGAAATGCAGGAGAGGGCAGGGGTGCGAAGGAACGGCAGGGCGGCAGTTAAATCCCCCTGCAGAGAGGGGACGTGACTGAGATATTATCACATGTATACAACTGAGAGATGATTTGAGGAGGATTTCTGGGAGCCTGTGGGAAGAGCACGTGGTCATCATCAGTTCTCGGGATCTCTTTTTATGAAGTGAAAATAGTCTTGCCTCTGCCTATCTTGTGAGCTGTTGTGACGATCAAATCAGATAATCTTCAGCGAGCCTTGTAAATGCTAAAGCTTATGACAGACTGTTCCAGCCCCCTTGTCTCTACCCTCCTTTCCTCCTGAGTAACGTGAACCCTGCTGGGTACCTCACTATCTGCCTGGTTTCCTCCTCCATAACGTGAGCCTTGAGTACTTGCTGGGTACCTCGCTGTGCACCTTCCTTAGTAACGTGAGCCCTGAGTATTTGCTGGGTACCTCGCTACCTGCCGTACAGCTGGCTGTAGAATTGTCAAACGCACTTGGCTGGCACATAAGCAGAAGTGCTCGCTGGGCCTTGGGAGGGCTTTGTGACATGTGGGTGCCTTCTGTTCCCTGTTAGGCTGGAGCTGCAGGAGCCCCCCTAGACCAGATAGAGGACCAAGGCTGTGGCCTCGGGGTGGGGGCTGGGGGAGCTCCCTGGGTTTATTGTGTGGGTGAGAGCAAACTTCAGTCCCGCTGTGGCATTGGGATTCAGGGTTCCTTCTGGAATGTTCTGAGTGAGAAACAGGAAGTGTGCACAGGTGCGTCTTCTGTGGATTTTATGGTTATCTCTTGGGAGAGCACTGGTGCCTCTGAACTATGAACCTGCAGAACCACTTCTTCCACTAACGGCCGCCTTTATATAAAGAATGACTTACAAAAGATGCCACTTCAGATGGAGGTATTTGCAGGTGTGGCCTGAAAAATGAACAAAATGACTTTCATCTCAAGGAAAGTACCTTACATTTTTCCCAATGATAGACATTTGAGCTTTCCAGTGAATATTAAAACATAAAAATCTTGTGTCCACCACTTTCTCATGTGACCAATGGTGATACTGATGTGGGGTTTTTTTTTTTGTTTTTTTTGTTTTGTTTTGTTTTGTTTTGTTTTTTGGACATATAATGAAATGTGGAAGCCGCTCATAACTCTGAACCAGTATTTTCTAACCAATGTGTGATTACAAAATCGTGTGCTGGTAAAAGCCATTCAAGTGCAAGACGGACCAGTCGACTTAGAAGGAATTGGGGCAGAAAGGCCCGTCGACCAGAGCACAGACTCTGTGTTGCAGACAGCCTGTACGGAAGTGCCACTTGTTACATTTGGCAGCAGAGAATACCTAAAATGATCTGAAAACACAATGAAAATACTGCTTCCTAATTGTATATCAGTATGGGGTCGGACTTTCTTCATAAACTTCAGCCATGGCTCTGCAGCCCACTGAACGCAGATGCAGGCATGAGAATCCTGCTGTCTGAGGTGCAGAGATGTTAGGTGTTTTCACAGTAGCACAAACTGTTGCCACGCTGCTGCTTATTTTGGAAAATGGTTTCTTCTTTAAGACTGTGTTAAGATGTAATGACTTTATCCTTGTAAAAGAAACTAAATTATGTTCTTTTTTTTTTTTTTTTTTTGAGACGGAGTCTTGCTCTGCCACGCAGGCCGGAGTGCGGTGGTGTGACCTCAGCTCACTTCAACCTCTGCCTCCTGAGTTCAAGCGATTCTCCTGCCTCAGCCTCCCTAGTAGCTGGTACTACAGGTGTTCAGCACCATGCCAGGCTAATTTTTGTATTTTAGTAGAGACGGTGTTTCACCATGTTGGCCAGGCCGGTCTCGAACTCCTGACCTCAAGTGATCCACCTGTCTCTGCCTCCCAAAGTGCTGGGATTACAGGCATGAGCAGCCACCACTCCCGGCCTGATGAGAAAGCTTTTTTGTGCTCTTTAATAAAGTGCAAAGGGTTCCTGAGACCCAAAAGTTTGAAAACCACTGGCTTAAACCGACAAAATTGTCCATGATTCTTCAGTGTATCTTCTAATCTGTTGATGGAGAGAGGACAGCAAGGGTTGCTTTACTTTTTTCCTTTCACAACTCAATGGTGCTGGGACAACTGGGGTATCCACATAGAAAAGGATGGACTGGACCCTTCCTCACCCTACACGCAAAGCTCAACATGGTTCCAATGTAAGGAGCTGACTGAGACCCATTCTGTCAGTCTGCTGGGTACCATAACGGACACCACAGACCGTGCGACTTAGACAATAGCATCTTATTTCCTTTTTTCTGGAGACTGGAAGCCTGGGATCAAGGTGCGGGCAGGGTTGGATTCTCTGGGGCCTCACCCCATGCTGTGTAGACAGCTTCTTCTCTGTGTCCTCACAGGTTTCTCTTACGTGTATGCAGCACTGAGGACTGTGTCTAAATTCTCTTAAAAGAACACCAGTCATACTGGATCAGGCCCTACTTTTAAGATCTTATGGGACCTAAATTGCCAAGTTAAAGGCCCTGTATGTAAATACAGTGACATTTTGGGTTTCCGGGGTTGTGACTTTAACATGGAATCTTGGGGGAGGGGGACAGTTCAGCTCATAACACCTTTAGGGGAGAATCCTGGAGAAACTGTTAGGTTGGATTAGGCAATGTTTCCTTGGCTGAGACGTCTAAAGCTATAACAAGCAACTGAAGGGAAAAAGACGGTATCAAAATTAAAAATGTTCAATTCAGAGGATACTATTAAAGTAAAATGACAACCCACAGAACAGGATACATTATCACGATAAGGACCTGATATCAAGAATATATTCAAAAACTCTTAATAAAAATCCAATTTAAAAATGGACAAAGGATTTGAATAGACACTCTCCAAAGAAAGACATATAAATGCCTTAAAAAGCACATGAGATGTTTAGCAGAATTCGTCATCTTAGAAATGGAAATCAAAACCACCGTGAAATAACACTTCACAACCACCGTGATGGGTGGGTAAAACCCCAGTATTGGACAGTGACATGTTGGTGAATTGGGGAAAACTGAAATCTTGATATATTGCTAGTGGGAGGGGAAGTAAAATGGTGCAGTTGATTTGGAAAAGTCCGACAGTTCCTCAGAAAAGCATGAAATCACCGTACGACCCAGCAATTTCACTCCTAGCCATATGCTCAAGAAAACTGAAAACATTTTTCCAAAAAGTATGTCATGCCTGAATCTTCACAGCAGCATTATTCATAGTAGTAGAAACAGTCCAGGTGTCTGTCAACCGGTCACTCACTGAGATTCCACTCACCTTAGACGTGAAAGATGTCAGCACCGAAGGTCACACCAAAGGTCATGCACTGTACGATTCTCCTCACAACAGGTGTCCAGAATGTGCAAATCCAGAGAAAAGGAAGTTGGCTGGTGATTGCCAGGGGCTGGTAGAAGGAAGGAGCCAGGTGCTGACTCTTAATGGGTTCAAGGTTTCTTTGGCCTGTGGTGAAAAAGTCCCGGAATTACATACTAGTGGTTGATGTGCAGCTTTTAGAATATGCTAAAAAGACTGAATTGTATTCTTTAATATTGGGGCTTTTGTGCTTTGTAAATTGCTTTTCAATTTAAAAAGGAATTCAAGAAGTTATTTGGTGTTGATATGATAGTATCCAAAACAAGTTACTATGTAACTCACGTCCCCAGCGTTAAACTTCATTTTCTGAGGATCTTGAAGTGTTTGAGGCTAGGAGACACAACGATCCTATACTGTATGTTACACCCCATCTTACTGATTTCTATCTCACATAACCATATTCAGGAAAAACCGACATGTAAATGTGAGCTGAATGCTATGCAGAGGCACATTCCTCTTACCCGGATGATCTTTAGTGGTACAGTAAGAGATGAGATCATAGCAACGTTAGTTTAGTTAGTTTAATTTCCATGGCAACAGGAATTTGGCACATGGGATGAGTTAGATCTCCCTGCACAGCTCCTAACGGGGTTGCCCATTTCTGTGTGGTGTCTGTGTATATTCTCGCTGTGGAAATAAGTGATAGCGCCTGCACAAACACTTGTCCAGAAGCGCACACGAAGCTGGTGAAGGCAGAGGACAGGCGAGAGGGAAGCATGGCTCAGCCCTGGCAAAGAAGACCGTTATTCCAAACGCAAAATATTCAGGAACACAATCCTTGGGAAGACTGGTGATGTCTTTAGACCTCACCACTATCGGGTTGTATCTGTGCAGCCAGTTACCAGAGCCGCAGAACGGCGTGTGTTGGTATTGGTGTCATCACTCAACGATTCTGACTTTTCCTGGTGCTGAGGATGACTGCATATGGCAGAAGCAAAGTGCTAATCTAGCACAGGTCATCATATCCAAGTTCTTTTCTATGAAGGCGGGCAGGGTTAGGAACCACCCCACCCCACCCCACTCCCCAATCCTATAAGAACTGGGATCTGATGATCTGTGCTGTCGAGAGAGGCAGGGTTAGAACACCTCATTCCTCAATCCCATTGTTGAAAATAATAGTTGGATTGGGAGGGTTTTTACTCCTAAGGTTGAAGCCGTGCATTTCTGGAGCCTGGGCTGTCAGTCATGGTGGCTGGGGAATGCTGGGGCTGCGGTTGTCTGGCTGCCGGTAGCCCTGCTGGTGGGTCCTCCCTCTTTGACACCGTTCATTTCTGAAGCTTGCTTTCCCCGGTGTTGGAAGTAGCAGCACTGGAAGAATGGCCGCCTTCCTACAGTGAAGCTCTGGCAGGAGAGGAGAAGATACGGAGCGTCTGTTCAAGGACGTGACGTTCTGGGCACCGCACCATGCGTTCTGCTTCTCAGCTGTGCCTCCTGGTTGATGTTACCATCACCTGGCATTTCCCAGGAGGTAACTCGCGAATGCCACACTGATGGAACAGTGCGGCTCGAGTCCAGGGCCGCTGGAGCACATCAGCAAGGTCAGGCTGGACGCATGTGCTTGCTGACAGGAAAATGACAGGAAATGTCATGTCAGTTCAGGAAAATGACAGGAAATGTCATGTCAGTTCAGGAAAATGACAGGAAATGTCATGTCAGTTCAGGAAAATGACAGGAAATGTGTTTGCTGACAGAAAAATGACAGGAAGACGACAGGAAAGAGGCCCATGAGGAGAGGAACCAGTAGATTCAAGGCAGTTAACCGAAGGAGCGAGCCATCACAGGCTGGGAGGACACCCCAGCCACAGTGGATGTCAGCGGTGGTGGCTGGACTCGGGGTCCGTGAATGTTGCATGATCGAACGTGTTTGGTACATTCTCAGCTCCTGCCCAGGTGCCTCCCAAGCATCGGGTGTTGTGGCTCCCCACACCCTTCCCATCTGTGTGTAGCATGACCACCACCTTCCTACCGTGTGTTTGTCCTATCACGGCTGCTGTGCCTAACGGACGCTTTGCTTTCCAGCTACTTTCCTATAACCAAAGCCCTTGAACGACTTTGCGTTTCAGAGACGACAGGGTATTAGTTTTTCATGATTGCTCTGAGGATTTCCGAAAGCAAATGTAACTTACAGGATGGAAGATATTGGAGACAGTAATTATAGATGACTTTTCTCAGTTTTTTGATTGTGGTAAAGTTACACAGCACTCTATTTTTAACTGTATGGTTTTGTGGCATTAAGTGTGTTCACACTGTCGTGCTGCGATCACCGCCATCCATCTCCAGAACTTTCTGGTCTCCCCACGCTTGAAACTCGGTCTACCAAACACTAGCTCTCCTCCCGCCCCAGCTCTGGTAAGCACTACAGGTTGCTTACAAAATAAGCTTTTTCAGTAAGAGAAGGGGCAAGGAAAAGAGCTCTAAAGACTGTCTTGAGATTTGAGGAAGTGTTTTAGGTTTTGTTGTGTGGTTCCCGGTGTAAAGGAACTATTGAAGACGTGGGAAGGCGAAGGTCTGTGATCTCAGGAAGTGCTGGGCTGGGCAGCTTTCCCACTGTGACGGGGGCACTTGCCCTCAAACCTGCCTGAGATAATCGCGTGAGGATGGTGCTGCATTGTGACAGCTCTGAACTTGGTCTCCTTGAACGTTGCCAGGTACATAAGCTTTGGCGGTTACCGTCTAGTGTCTGTGGGAGACCTAGAATTTGAACATTGTTGACTTTAGGACACACTCATTTTATAACACTCTACCTGTTCTCATCAGTAGGAAATATGCTGTGTCCTTTTTTTTTTTTTTTTTTTTTTTGAGAGGGAGTCTCGCTCTGTCGCCCAGGCTGGGGTGCAGTGGCCGGATCTCAGCTCACTGCAAGCTCCGCCTCCTGGGTTTACGCCATTCTCCTGCCTCAGCCTCCCGAGTAGCTGGGACTACAGGCGCCCGCCACCTCGCCCGGTTAGGTTTTTTTTTTTTTTTTTTTTTTTTTTTTTTAGTAGAGATGGGGTTTCACCGTGTTAGCCAGGATGGTCTCGATCTCCTGACCTCGTGATCCGCCCGTCGTGGCCCCCCAAAGTGCTGGGATTACAGGCTTGAGCCACCGCGCGCGGCCTTTTTTTTTTTTTTTTTTTTGCCTTAATATTCTGTGTTGCTGTAACAGTAGTTGCAGCGGACGCTACTTCTGGTTCATGGTCATCACCAAACACAAGCTTCAGGAAACCGTGTGAAAAATGAAGGGGAAAGTGCTTTTCTGCAAAGGGCTTTTTTGAACATCCTGTTTTTTTCTGGAATATCTGTTTTGGTGTAAAACGTTTTCATATTTAGGGATTTGTAACGTGTTTTATACTGGTTAGCTTTGAAACCCCATGTTTTTGCATGCCATGGGGCTGCTTTATCCTGTTATTCTATGATATAGCAGGTTGGCAAAACTATTGGTTATTTCACTTTAAAAACCAAAGCAGCTTACAGATTGAGTGTGATTCTTGTAAGAATTTAATTGTAAAATTGATTTGTGTTCAACAAGCTTACTGGAATGGCTAGATCCGTGGACAAAAAGATAAGAACATGTCAAGTCTCTGGGCCAGGAAGGACTTCCAAATAATACAAGTGATACACATTAATTTCTTAACAAAAGATTAGATTTAGTACATAACTGTTTAAAACCTCCATATTTTCTATTATAGCCATTCCACAGTGCCCATGGGGGTGGGCTGCAGGACTGCCTATGGAATCCAAGGTCTTTGGGCGTTGAGGTCCCTGCAATAAAATGGCATCGTGTTTGCATATGACATATGCACATCCTCCTGCAGACAGTCATGTCAGGGTTGCTCGTAACAGCTATACCATGGACATACCATGCGAGTAGTTGTTTAATGAATAATAAAGTCTGAATGCTTAGTACAAACACATTAAAAAATATGTTGATCTATGGTTGGTTGAATCCACAGGCCTGGAACCCGGGGAGAGAATACAAACTCTAGAAGCAAAACGAACAAAGCACTTGAGGTCAGCAGTGACGGGTGTGGGATCACACTGAATCTCATGTGTTTTGCTGTCTGTGTCACTGTGTCCCGTGTAAACGGGAATCATTTGTAGCTTAAGGTAAAATAGGTAACAGGAAACACTACAGAGTGGGCACGAAGGCGCGCCCCTCATTACCCCGTGTTACAGCCAAGCGTCTGCCTCCTGGGGAAGGATCTGTTCTGTGGGGAGACTAGATGTTGATGATTTCCGGATGTGTGAAGGGAAACTCCCTCCGAGAAGCGTGGCTTTGGCCGGAGCACATCAGACGAGAGTTAGCGTGGCATGGAGTTTCCACAGTGGCCCTCAGGCCTGCTGCTTCTCTCCTCTCCCCACCCCTGGCCCTGACTCTTACCAAGGGAGGCAAGTTCAGCTCCAGCTGAGCCCCGCACAGGGCTGTGGGTCTCTAGGGCAGGTGCCCACCTTCGCCTGAACAGGCTGTGTCAGAGGAGGGTCTGGCTGTACTTGAGCTGTGAGAGATGCTCTCAGAGATCCAGCATCCTGAAAACCCAGGTGCTGAAGGTTCCTCCTCTTCCACCATCCTGCGGGGAAGGGGGTCTTATCCTGCTTCCCCTCAACCCGAGCTGACTTCTTGTCTGTTCTGTACACCTAGGTTTTCAGAACAGTTTTGTTAATCATCTAGCAGACAAACAACCATAAGGTGACAGCCTGGGAGGGTAGACGGCGCTGGAAGGTAGTTTCCTGAATAACAGCGTTCAGTTTCCTGTTTTGCCATCATTTGACCCAAGGCCCCAAGATAATTGAAATATTGTCAGCCAAACACCGATTTTTTATCTGAGTTTTTTTTTTTCTTTTTAAGTTATGGGTGCAAACTTATAACCAGGGACCTGACAAAAGAGAAGGATTTATTTGCAAAGTGAATGTCGGGGATGGTTGGCATTTGCCAACTCTGACTAGCAGGGACCCAGGCTGCTTCGGTTCTGCCGCCCGACTCCTGACCCTCCAGCTCCTGCCCCTGTTCCCACCAGCAGGAAGAGGAGCGGGAAGGTGCCTTTTCCCCTTTAAGGGGGTGAGGTGAGAGTTGCACCTGCCACTTAGCTAGTCCCTGGGGTGATTCTCCAGCATGGGTGGGAGTTGGGTTTGGAGGCCTGAGCCCCGTGAAGCTGGGGTTGCTGTTCCCTGAGCAGCAGGAAACTGGACTCTGGGAAGTGGGGTCAGAGGGTAGCATCCGCAGGAGGGGCCTCTCGTCCCATTTGACATCTTCACTGCAAAAGGGGGTGTGGGCTTCATGGTCCATTGACAAATAGAACGTTACTTTTTTTTTTTTTTTGAAGCACATAGAACCCTAATTCCTTTGGCTTTTACTAAAGTGGCATTTTGTAATTCCACATGATTTCATTGATATACTCGCAGGAGAGAATGCTTCCTGTAAACCAGAAGGATCTCTGCGACAGTCCTTGATCCATAGAGAGTTCATTTTCCCAAGGTTATAGACACAGCCTTAGGAGGGGTTGAGGACACACTGCGGCAGCTTCAGGAGGTCCTGAACATGTGTCCAAGGTGTTTGGGGCACAACTTGGTCTTACACATTTTAGGGAGACGTGAGACATCAATACATGTGAGACGTACGTTGGTTCAGTCTAGAAAGGATGGACGGCTCGAAGCGGGGAGGGATTTCCAGGTCACAGGTAGATCAGACAAATGCATTTCTGGTGCATCTTTCCAGAGGAAGCAGTCAGATCCGCATTTATCTCCGTGTGCAGATGGTGACTTTGAGTTCTGTCCTCTGTCCATGAGGAATTTCCTTGTGGATCGGTTGTGAGGGAGGTACGTGGCTTTTCCCTCCACCCCCAGTAGCTGTCTCTGTTAGGAAGAGCATGGGAGGCAGGTTTGCTCTAAGCTCTTCCTCACCTTGATGTCCCTTTAGCGTAGTGATTTTGGGGTCCTGAGATGTATTTTCAACTTCATGTTTCTGAACACACTGGCACTCTAAACAGTGTTGTAGGAGGCATCTAACTTACTTAGAAGAAGAAGAATATTTGGAAACACTTGAGCACCTTCGTCCTTGAGAGAACCAAGCCTTTGTTTAGTTTGCTTTGCCCTGAGGCTGTTACGCTGTCCCGGGCTGTGCGGCCTTAGAAAGCTGTGCCCCTGTGAGCTACTGCCTGTGGAATCTGGTGACTTTGAAGTTAATCCAGCAGCTACATATTTTGGAAAGCAGATTCCCTCTTAAAGTGTTGGTGATTATGATTCTAGCACTAGAATTTCAGTGTGTATTTTCCACCCTTCTTACTTTGTCTCCTCATACACTGAGATGCTGCTGCATTTGCCCTTAGGCTTCACGGAGGGAGGGTCAGTTCTGACCCTTTCTTAGATATTGACCTTGAACGGACAGAATCGAGATTCAGGAAAACTCTCGAGCTGTGAGAGTGTGCTGATATCTATGTAAGTGGGGTTCATGTGTCAAACTCAGGTTTAAGAAAAACCAATTCTAGGCTGGGCATAGTGGCTCACACCTGTCATCCCAGCACCTTGGGAGGCTGAGTTGGGCAGTTCACTTTTGAGCCCAGGAATTCAAGACCAGCCTGGGCAACATAGCAAGACCCTGACTCTACAAAAAATTAAATAGGACAGGTGATGTACACCTGTGGTCCCAGCTACTCGGGAAGCTAAGGCTGGAGGATGACCCAAGCCTGGCAGGTTGAGGCTGCAGTGAACCATGATAGCACCACTGTACTTATGGTGCACTGTGCCTGAGTGACAGAAGAACAACCACCCCCCCACACACAAAATATCAATTAATGCAGTGGCCAGTTCTGCTGGGACCACCTGTTAAGACTACTCTGGGTCTCATGGTTTGAGAAGCGTCTGTCCGGGGTCGAGAGGGAGTAGCTTGAGGGCCTAGAAGCCAGTTCTTGTGGTTGAGCGTGATTGCGGGTGTGGAGTTGGGGGCAGGGCTCTCCACGGCATGAGTGGGTAAATGGATAGGCTTCCAGGACGAGCCCCTGTGACTTTGCCTGGTTTACATCCGTCCAATACAAATCCACAGGCTCTTACTCTAGAAGCTTCTGCAGGGCCTGATGGACTGGCCTGGGGACAGAGGGTGCCCTCAGAGCCTCATGGTGCCGTCTGGTTTAGGAAGAGCGCTTAGTCACCTAGATCTAGGATTTATGGCACTACAAGGGGACTCCTCACACTCGGAGCAGCATCCATCTGCATTCTAGACTTGGTTCTAGGCAAAGTATTTTGGAGCCTGTTGGTACCCTGTGTTCTGTTTATGTGTAAAACAAGTTAGAGTTATAACTAGTTAAAACCTATTTTTAAAATTTTGTCACAGAATATGGCAGTTGTGGTGGAGCCTGGCCAGAGACCCCCACACTCAGACGCTGTTGCTTGCTGGAGTTGCAGGCGTTGCCTGCATCGGCTGCCCCTCCCGGCGTGTCTGTGTTCTTGACACGGGCGCCCATCGAGGCTCGGCCTGTGAGAATCGTGCCACCGTTTGTCTCCGTGTTCCTCTGAGGTTCCGCAGACTTCACGGTCCCGTGGAAGAGCGTACGGTATCTGCTTGCATCCTGATTTCCCCAAACCCCAGGACAGACCAAGAGTTCCTTACACACAACTGCAGAGGGCCCCGTGGCGTGGATTTGCGGTGACACAGCCTTTCCCCAGCTTGGCCTTCGTCTCCAGAGTTGGCTTTAGGGTGATAGAAGCTTCCTTCAGACTGGGGGGCCTTGAAGCTTTGGTGCTAGGAATTCGGTGACCAGCACGGATAATACCCCGTTTCTCTGCATTTGTAGCAATAGTTGTTAACACGACCACGAGATGTACAGAGGAAGGAAAAAGGAGGTTTTATTTTCAGAGTAACACTCTGTGCTTTGGGAAATGTGGTCTTGGGGGAGCTGTAAGCACACGCCCCTCAGGAGGGGAGGAGGCCGCGGCATTACACGTTCCGGGGTTTGTTGGCTGTGTGTGTTCATCGGGCTCAAGGAATGTCTGAACGTTTACAGGGAAAGTGGGGTTTGTTCATCCGGTTCGTACAATGTCTGAACACTTACAGGGAAAGTCTAGCACACATGCAGTGAGTTAACCTGTAACATCCATGTTCGCCTTGGGGCAAGTGTAACATTTGAAATGAGGTGGACTGGGCGTGTCATGTACAAAGGTGAGCTGTTGGGCGCAGACGTTTATGCGCAGCATCAGTCACAGCCAGGACTGGCTCAGGGTCTGCAGCCTGTGGCAGGAAAGGACACTCATGAGGCCATTCTGTCCAGTCGGGGCTGCCGGCAGGGTCCCAGGGTGGGGCTGTCTGGTCGACCGGCATCTGGAGTCCACCCAGGTCCAGTGGGCAGCGTTCCTCTAAACCAGGCTTCTGATTGTGGAGGAGACTTCATGCTGGTTAACACACTGTACAGGAGTAATGTTGTGGGGCTTTGGGGTCCACCTTCCCTATGATGCCGGTTACATTTCTCTCCGGACCTCACAGCCACAGAGATTGCACCTCGTCTGACAGCTGGGGGTGCCATGTTGACATAGTAATTTATTGTATTAACTTTTTATTACTATTTTAATAACTTTTTTTTTTCTTTTTAAAGAGATAGGGTATTGCTGTGTTACTCAAGCCAGTCTTGAACTCCTGGCCTCAAGCAATCCTCCCACCTCGGCCTCCCAAAGTGCTGGGCTTATAGACGTGAGCCAGTGCGCCCAGCCTACAGCCACGTTTTTAAAACTCAGCAGTTTAAAAATCCTATTCCTTTTACCCCCTCAAGCAGGCTGGTTGGCCTTGTGCAAACTGGGGTGTCACGATCTTAGCCCCCCTTTTATTTTTCCCTTTGGCCTCAAATTCTGATGAGAACAGCAGTTACAAAATGGGCTTTAGGTGATCCTTCCGTTACTAAAGCCAGAATTCTCACCAGTTAGAGGTGTCTGTCCGCAGGATTCCAGAAAGCTGTTTTGAATCAAGCCCGTAGCAAATAAGTAAGGAACTAAACTCTTGGTCCTCTGCTTAGTACCAGGGGAATGGGTTAGTTGCTGATACCCTTTGATCTGTGCTCACGTGCTGCATCTCATCACGGGAAGCAGAGTCGCCCTGTGGAATAAAGCCCGGCTCAAGGTGGCGCGTCGAGACGCTTGGGGCTGTCAGTCCCTTATACAGCGGCAGACTTGGAGACTCAGTATCGCGTGCAGAGCCCAGGCAACCGGAGGGCATCCACCTTAGAGACCACATGGACGGTCGGCAAGGTGGATGTCCGGGCATATGGCCTTGACAGGGCCCACTGCGAGGTGAATTAGGAATTCGTTAGCAAAGAAATCAAACTCGCCTTTGGGTCCCAGCTGCTTGGAAGGCTGAGGCGGGAGGATTGCTTGAGGCAGAAGGTCAAGGCCGCGATGAGCCATGATTGTAATACTGCACTCCGGCCTGGGTGACATAGCGAGACTCCAAGTCAAAAAAAAAAAAAAACACAAAAAAACCCCTCAAACCTTACTCTTCATAGCAAGAGGGAGAATTTATCCAAGTAACTGAAACAAAATCTTAGATGATGTAATTTCAGTGGCTAAGTGAGCTGTCCAGCCCACGTGGCTGGCTCACAGCGCAACAGAGCCAGGTGCTGCTGCAACTGCCCCCCAACCCCGATCGCTTGTGAACATTTTCTGTTTTCCCATATCTCCCTTTTGGATACGTAGCTCGCTACTTTATAGCTAAGCATCAGTAAAACAGGTTGTCTATTTTGAAAAGTAACTATTTTGTCTTTTAAGGACAGAAAATGAAGCAGGTGACAATAGCATGGCAACCTGGTGAATAGATTTAGAGGAATATTTAATACTTGGCACCACTCTGATCCCTTCTTCTCTCATGCTTAGTTACAGCTACCGCCTCCTAGGAGAGAACACTTTGAGCTCTGTGAGTAGGAATTAAACATGTTCTAAATCAGAAGTTTTAGTTAAGCAGTATTTTATGTGAATGCCCAGATCCTAAGTGTTCACTGTGCTGGTGTGTGGTGTTGAAGAAGGAACGAGGGCTTGGGGCTGCGTTTATGGTGCAGCGTCCGGGTTCCCATATGTGAGATGAGGGCCATGAGACACGGCCTGGAAGGTTCAGACTGTGGGATTGAATGGATCTACCCACTCCTGGAAAGCCTCAAGTCTAACTTGACTTGGGCTGGTTTTAGGGAGATGCTGGCAGCGCTGTCCTCACAGGTTACTGGGAGGGGCTCTGGCACCATCACCGTCAGGTGTCTCATGATCAGTCCAGCTTGCTCATCTCGGAAGCTGCTGGTCGTATTCTCGTTCCTGTTGTTTGTTGCGTGTTATTTAGGGTTCTGTTCATGTGGGGACCTAGGAAGTTTCACAGTGAGAGGAGAGCCGCTGAGCCACCTTCCTGCCTGGACGCCAGCCCCACGGAGGACCGTAACTGCTTGAGGTTGGCTTCTGCCCCCGGCCTCACCTGTGGAGGCATTGATGCAGTGGTACTTTCTAAGCTCCTGGGGCACACAGTGCTGTTGTGTGGATCCACAGGCCACTGTGGCGTCCAAGCACGTGCTCCTGGAGGAGAGGACTCTGCGGGCACTGATAGTGGGAGCTGGCTGAGAGTCCAGCGAGTGAGACTCCCTGTGACGTGCACAGCTGCCACCTGCACAGCCCCTCCTGACGCCAAGATGGTCGTGCGATAAATGCACAAAGCGTGTCTCCAGCAAAAAGCCGCCGAGTGTCCACATCCAGCATATCCACCACGGTGGCTTTTAGGTGTTAATACGATGAATGTGAGCAGCAGGTGGTCTGCGTCGAGTGTGACTGTGCCAATGCAGTTTTGTTCTCATGTCTTGATGAGCATGAACGGTTCCTGACGAGGGTAGGTAACGATGCTGTGACCTGAGACTGCAGTATTGTAGCTTGAGGAACCAAGGAGTTCTCTCTTGCAAACCCATCAAGGAGGATGTTCCAGGCTGGTGACTGCTCCATGAGGTATTCAGGGATCCAGGTTTCTTCCCGACCCCTGCTCTGCGTTCCCAGGGTCACGGCTGTCCTTGCCGTGGTTGGGAATGGATGATTACCATGCTGGCGGGGAGGCTTAAGGTGAGAGTGGCAGTGATTTACCTAATCTACATAATGACAGGGAGCCTGGAAGTAAATTGTAGCCATGGCCTGGAGGATGGATGATGGATGTTGGTGAACGACTGGCTGCACTCACCGCAGCTGGCCCAGGAATGGGGAAGGATGGCTGAGTATGCCATTCAACGGTACCTGGTTCTTTCAGATTTGACTTCCTTATGGATTTTCTGCTGTAAAGAGGAGAGAGCCTGTGGTTCTAGGCCAAGCATCTCACTCATCTCATAACATCTTGTATCCCTCAGCCAACATTTATGTCAAGTTTTAGAAGTCCTATCAAACTGGCAAGCATTTCTCAATTTGGTTTAACCATTGGATTTTATATCTGTGTCTGCATCTCTATTTTACATCTATGTGGTTATTTGACACTCTGTAGTACCTTTGTAATAGGTTCTATCTGGTGGAAGTTACTTTCAACAAACCCTTGCTGCTACTTGAATTTTCAAGGTTGCAAGCAGAAAGGAGAGAATAAAAACCACATCTTCTCTAATTTTAAAATTTGTTGTTTCTCAAATCACACCAGAAGTACAGATATTACAAATTACAAAAGCAGCCAGAATCAAGGTTAAGAGATTTCTGGGTGATTCTGGCTAATCAGCAGTATTTGCTGAGGTGTGTGCAGCAGAGCAAAATGCCAAGAAGCCCGGGACGGGGGAGAGTTGGGAGGCCAGGCTGTGACTTCAGAGGTGCTGTTGCCTCAGGAAGAGGAGCTAGATGTCGAGAGGATAAATGGCCACAGGTGTGACCACCGCCATTCTTGCCGAGGTACAGAGGCCTTTGTACAGGGGCCTTTGTGAGCTGAGTTAAAAATCGAAATTGAGAGAGTGCAATGCATTCTTAGTTTTTAAAATAAAATGCTAATAGAGAACGTTTTGTTTGTAAGAATGTAAAATGTTACATCTTTGTTTAGAATTTAAGAATAATAATTTGCTTCTGAGATCTTTGTGACTGAGATTTGAAATCTTAAGTATGGTTTTTTCTTCCATGTTTTATACGTATGCACGTATACACATATATGTAAGGTATATAAAAGGAAAATAAGCATATCTGTATTCACATTTATATACACTTCCATAATGTGTATACTTCTAGTCACACATAGGTCTAAGAGACTATGACTTGACTTGATAACCATGAGAGGGTAATCGCGCCTCCCGCGTTCCAGGCCTCACACAGACCGTGCCAGGTTTTGGAAGCAGGAGTTTGTCTGCAGCCACTTCGGGAAGCATGTGGTTGCCAGGATTGCCTAGAGCTCCAGGCTGTCTCCAGTTCCAGCCTCCCTGGGGTAGAAGCTGCCCTACCAGGGGCCTGGACATGGACGTTAGGGCCTGGAGCCAGGGACCGCTCCTGAAGCGGGGGGCTCCCCTCACTGCTGGGCATGAGAACCGAGGATAGGAGGCGGAACCAGCCTAGGGCCAGTGCACGGCCTCCCTGAAGTGCTTGCGGGAAGCCCCAGCTGCATTTTGCTGACCCCATAGACAGCACCTCACTCTGTGAGATCCCCCTGGCCCACCTGTCAGGTTCCTAAAATGATGAAGGTTTCCAAAGCTGTGAATTTTTAGGTCTAGGCTAAAAAGTCCTGGGACAGACTCACAGGGTTCTTTATGTAGAAATGATGAGTGTGCTGGTGACTCAGAGCAGGCACTGTACCCTCACTCCAGGGTCCTTCGTGCCAGGTGGAAACGAGCGTGTGGGTCACCCAGAGTCCCTGCATCCTCACTCCAGTCACTGCTCTTTGGTTTCTTAATTAAAAGCCTAAAAGCCTTGATAATGAAAATGCATTCTCCCCAGAGAGTCGAGTTTCCGGTTATGGAGGCTCACCTGTAAATGCCGTGCCAGGTCAAATATGCTGAGATCTGGGCCAGGTCCTGCTTCCTGCCCACGGCCAAAGCAGGTACTTCATTTGGGATGTGACCCAGGGGGATATCTGAGAGGCCTGCCGGTCCCCGAGGGATGAATCCGCTGGCCTTCACACTCTGCTCCGGCCTCCATCAGCTCCTTTCTACCTGCAAACGGCCTGCTTTGACGTTGCCATCATTGGAGATATGTTAGGGACTCAGTATGGGTTGACACCCATAGGACCAGCAGATGGTGGAAAGGTGGGAACCAGGGCTGGGAGGGTGGTGACCACGGCCAAACTGAGAACAGTGGTGGGCTGGGAGGTCCATCTTCTGTCTAAAGTGTTTTTCAAACTAAAAAACATAGTGTCTCAGGAGCATGAGAGGGCAGGCCACAGACGGGGAGAACGCATCTGTAAAAGACTCATCTGAGAAAGGCTGTTATCCAAACCGTGCAAGGAACTCTCAAAACTCAACAAGAAAATGAACAACCTGATTAAAAATGGACCAAAGACCTGGACAGATACCCCAACAAAGAAGATACACAGATGGCAAATCTACACGTGGAAACATGGCCCGCGTCTTATGTCATAGGGCGAGGCGTTACTGTGCACCCATCGGCCTGGCCAAAACCCGAACTCCGACACCGCCGCGTGCTGGTGGGTGTGTAGGCATCAGGACCCTCACTCATCACTGGAGGAAGTGGGGCAGCTGCTGTAGGAGGCAGCGTGGCGGTTTTCCGTGGAACTAAGCTCTCCGACCACAGGAGCAATCACAGTCCTGGACGTTTACTCGGAGGAGCTGAAAGTTTACTTCCATGCGGAAATGTGCACACAGACGTTGACAGCAGCTTTATAATTGCCAAAACTAGAAAGCAACCAAGATGCCCTTCAGCAGGTGAATGGATAAACTGTGGTATGTCAGATACTGGGATATTATTCAGCGCTAAAAAGAACTGGACCCCTAAGCCATGAAGACAAGGAAGGATCTTAAGCGCATGTTGCTAAGTGAAACTCCAATCTGGAAAGGCTGCCTGCTGTCTGAGTCCAACCACAGCACAGTCTGGAAAAGGCAAAGCTGTGGAGACAGTCAAACAATCAGTGGCTGCCAGGGGTTGGGGAAGGGAGAAATGAATGGTAGGAGCATAGGGGATATGGAAGGTGGGAAACAACTCCAGGTGGGGCTTTCATGGGGGATCCATGCCGTTCCACGTCTGTGAAACCCACAGAGTGAGCAGCAGCAGGCCGAGTCCTCGTGTGAGCTGTGGACTGTGGGTGGTGGTTCCGTGTTGATGCGGGTCTGTCGTCATACAGACATGCTGGTCTCATGAGGGCAGGAGAATGATGGAGGCTGTGCCTGTGCTGGGAAAGGAGATAGGTGAGGACTCTCTGTACTTTCCTCTTGATTTTGCTATGAACCAAAAACTGCTTTTAAAAACGTCTATTGAAAAGACAAAAGAGTGCTGGCCAGACAACATCTGTGTGAGGGTGTGGCCTGTGTTCTACATTCAGAATTTCCGTTAGAATACACACATCTAAATTTTTCAAAGTTAAACCTTTGCATTAAGTAACTCACTACAAAGTTACAGTATCAGCTTGAGAGCTGCCAGGATGGCCAGGATCCTGTATCCTGACAGGCTTCTCTCCTTACAGGTGCAGTTGACGTCCATGGCCACATCCCAGTAAGCGGCAGGGCTGGAATCAGGAGTCAGGCTTTGCGGGACAGAGAGGAAGTGAGATCTGCAAGCACGTGGCTGAGGGCCGGCAGGGGGTAGCCCATGGCAGGGGGCCGGCCGGGATGACTTTTTGATCAGTTTTCCTTATCGCTGAGGCCTTCCTAGACTTGGGGAGTTGGAGTCCCCACTCTCGGGTGCCTCAGAAACCAAAGGCTGCTCGTAATCCTCAAGTTCCAGATGCCTCAGGGGAGGTACCTGGGTTGTTGGGTACAGTTCCGTTATTTGCTGCTTGGTGGGATTTGCCCGCAGGATTTCTGGTTGTTTTTAAGAGCTGATGTTTGAGCTGCTTAAAATCACATATGGATGTCGATTTACCTATAAAAGTTAAGAATAGAATTTTAGTTCAAAGAGTTGTGAAAATGCTCAAGGTCATGTACTAATGTATACATTACATTTGTGGAAATATCTAAAAGTCCAGGATTTATATTAAACAATTCTCTTGATTTTTGTAATATCTACCTGTCATTTTTCCATTTGATTAATAGATGTCAGAGGGCTTAAATTTTGAGTGCCTGAATTCACTGAAATTAAAACTTCTTACATCAAATGTAATTGAACTGAATGTAGCCAACAGTGCATGCTTTTATAAGTACTGATTAAAATATATATAAAAACACATATCCATGAACATGCAGGTGTGGGCAACATATTAAACCATGGAAGTAGAATTAGTATTCTTTGTTTTCTGAGAAGACAAATTTTTAAAAAGCCAAGGGGTCTTATAACTTTCTAGTTTCCAACTTATTTGCCCTAAAGTGGAAGATTGACAGCAGCAGAAGAGGAGATCCTGGGCCAGTGCAGGCTCTGGGAGCAGCGGGGTGAGTGCTGGAAGGAGCTGGCTGGAGGCAGAGCCAGGGAGGTGCTCAGGCAGGCCAGGACGGCCTCAGGGCACGCGGCTCAGTGAGTGAGAAAAGGTTCACATTTCTTGGAGAGCCCTTGACTCTGCCCACGGAAAACCCAAACTCCTTCCAACGGGGATGTGCATCTCATGTAAAAGTTGTTACTCCCAGAAAGAAAGCCAGTGGATGTAGAAATTTTACGTATGCAGAAATTATTTCAAATTTGTTTCTAACCTTATCCTTCTCTTCCCCCATCTTAATGTGTGGTGACTTTCTGCAGGTGACGCACACATCTTAGGAGAGCGCTGTATTTCAGTTGTTGTTGGCTCTGTTGTGACTTTGTGGTGTCCGATGTTCTGGTTCTGAGGTTCTGCCCAGAACGGGGCTCCTCCCTGCTGAGCGTTGCTTGTTGAAGGCCCGTGTGGAAACTTTCCCTGTAAGCTCGTTGCTCGCAGCAGTCTTGGTTCAGAAATCTTTGGACCTCCTGAGACTCCACACAACCTTCTAAACTTTCTAGCGTGACCTTTTCATTTTACTGTTCCCCATTAACTCAGATGTTTTCCAGAATGTAAGTAATCTGCTGAATGCAGGGTGGGAAGTGCCCTCCGTTGGCTCTGGGGAGAAGCATGGCTGTTTCTCCGGGTGGAGCTTCCCGCCCACCATGGTGTGCTCCAAGACGCAGCAGGGTTCTTTGGCAGAAGTAACCGTCGAAGGCCCGTGTCTCCGTGGCAGGGTGGCTGTGGGTATGCGGCCTCGCGGCCATACCGGCCCCTCCCCATCAATGGCACCACGGAGAGGCGCAGGGGGAGGCCTGGGATCTGTCTCCAGAGTCACAGCTGTGCTTCCGAGACTGCGTCGTCGGTGTGTAACTAAACATGCAGAGAAAATGTTGGAGATAAGCAGGAGACGGTGTCTGTCCCTAATGAGCTCAGGCGTGCCCTTGAGAGGGTCAGATTTCTGTGCGGCTGATCTGGACTCAGCCTGGCTGTGGCAGTGCAGGTGACTGCTAGGCTTTGGCAAGGCTGCACCCACTGTCCGTCTGAAATGGCCCCCTTCCCTGGCTCGCGGTGCCAACTGGGCCCCCAGGTCTGATTTCCCGCTAGGACGGAGGCCCTGTGTATGTGTCGGGGGAGGGGAGAGGTGGGGGTCCTACTTTATTGCCGTATCCAATGCCACGCGGGGTCAGCACTCAGGAAACACGTGCTGTGTGGGTCAGCGATTGAGTTCAGAAACCTGGAAAATTCAGCAGTGTAGGCTTTGGGCATGACCCGTCCAGCCTTGGGGCTCTTTCTTTCTCTGAATTTCCTTCCATGGCATCCTCCTCATCCCAGGGGCCCCTGTTCCCATATGGCTGTTGGCAGCTTCACAGGTTCCTCTGCCTCCCCTCCCGGGCCCTGGTGTGGCTGGGGCAGCTAGTAGCTGTGCAGACCCCACAGCCAGTAGACCGTTGGTGCCAACGCCTTGGGCCTGGTTTACTTGAGTCAAGGACTGCGGTACATGGCTGAGCCCACCCTAAATGCCTGGATCGGAAGGCCTTGTGTTGCAGAGGGGTGGGGGTTGGATATTGAAGGACAACCTGCAAAGCAGAAGGGGAAATGGCTGTGCTGGATGGGCAGCTAGAGGAGTCTGTGCAGAGCCTGGGACCCATTGCAGACACAGAGCTGACATGGGCAATGCAGTGACACGGCCACCGTGGAAGTGGGCAAAGTTACAGGCTTCAGACCGATATGGAGGGGCTGGTCTAAAACGATCCTTATTTTCCTTTAATCCTAGCAATTGCTGGCTTACAGGGTGGGGGAGTGAGATCTGTGGTGGCCGCGAGGAGAGACAGGGATTTTAATTAAACCCCTCTTTCTGGGAGAGGGGAGTAGCTGTTTCTGTAGGGCGGTAAGCATCGTCATCTCAGGCAGCTCAGGCTGCTGTAACGAAACACCATTGACTGAGTGGCTTATGAAAAACAGGAATTTGTTTCTCACAGTTCTAGCGGCTGGAAGGCAGGATCAGGGTGCCGCACGGGTGGATTCTGGTGTGGGCTCCTTCCTGGTTGGCACACACCTTCTCTCTGGCCCTGACACAATGGGAGGGTGAGGGATTTGCTGGGCCCCTTTCTGAGGCACATATCCCATTCAAGGGTCTCCAGCCTCGGGAACTCATCACCTCCCAAAGACCACCTGACAGCATCACATTGAGGCTGAGGATTTCAACCTGTGTTTTGAGGGGCAGGCAGGCAGTTCGTAACCTTCACCCACTTTGTGTATTTCTGACTCAACATTGAGTCTGCGTTCGGCTCTCCAGGGGACAGAGCCTGTGTGGACACTGAGCAAGGTCAGAGCTGCAAGCATGTACACATCGGGGGCAAGGGAGCTGCCAGGGGTGTGAGAACGGGGTTTCAGCGTCAATCGGAGCTGCTTTCCTGGCAAATGTACTCATAAGCTATCCTGGCAACATTTGCTTTTCATGAAGAGTCGATGACGTAGTGGGGGCAGCAGGCGGTGTTGCCAGAAGCTTGGAACTGATGAGCAGCAGAGAAGGGGCAGAGGCCATGACCTTGGGGTGGTCAGCAGTGCCAGGTGTCTGCCCTCCAGGCCTCACGTCTGTGACTGTGCAGAGACCGAGCCGACCGGGGCTTGCCGGCCGGTGTGGCTCTCATGCAGGTGATTATCGCGGTGTTCTTTCTATGTAATGTTTCCTCAACCCTATGCCCACCCCACCAATTTCTGTGCCTAGCAGAAATCATGCTGCGTTTCCTTGATGAAGCCTTGAGTTTCCTGTGGAGATGTAGGAATAGCATGATTTGGCTCACGTCAAAATACTTTGCAGTGAAGCTGCACGGAAGAGGATTCTAGGCTTCCATTTGACGTTTTCAACAATGCCTGAGTGTTACAGGACCGTCTTGCTTGTTAAAAAGCACCAGATGAAAAAGGCTACTGGTTAATAAAGGAGACTTTTTACATTAGCACAGAGAGGGTGGCTTGAGATAAATTCAGCGTAACGTAGGTGTGTTGGTAAGCCATCAAAAGGACCATCTCTCTGCTGGCGACACGTTTTCCGGTATTGGTTTTGTTCTGTAAAAGGATGACTGGCATTCGGTAGAGTCATTCCAGAAGTCACCTGGAAGGCGTCCACGTGGTGCCTTGTTTTCTCCTGACATTCTGGGCACCACGAGGGATTATTCCTGTCTTCAGCACTAGCAGGAGACTTTTCCTGAACACCTGCTCCTCTTTGGCGTTGTGGGTGTGAAGGGGTCAGAGTGACCCTGTCTTCATGGAGTTTTCAGACACCATGGGGATAGTGTGGCTCGAGTGTCGGGCTCGGGTGGGAGGGAGACTTTCCCCAGAAAACAGCTGCTGATTCCAGGACGGCCCTCGAGCCCTCCTCCCTCTGTTCCTCTGCGTCATGTCTGAATTAAGGCTGTTCTATCGTAGCGGGGGTTTCATGTTAACTGGAAGTGTGCTTTTTTACTGGGCAGTAAGTAAATTAATGGTACATTTGCCAAGGACAGCGAGGTTTGATTTGATGAATCCAGTGGGGGAAAGGAGAAGGGGCTTGGCTGTGTGGGGATGTATGTGATGGGAGCAGAATGGAGTAGCCATGCAGGCTGTTGGGATGGAGGGGCCACGCCCGCATTTCCATGGGATCCGTCGCTGTTTGTGCCACTAGACCTGAACCTCTGTCTCTACTTCTAACACCCGCATAGTGAGGAAGCCCCTGATGGGCCTGGGTTGTTACTTCCCATGGCCATTGCTGGGAAATGCCCCGGACGCCTCTCCTGGCTGGTGACGGCCCTGGGCCTGGACACTGGCTTTGTCCTGAGTTGTTTCTTCTTGTGGCTATCGCTGGGAAGTGCTCCGGACACCTCTCCTGGCTGGTGATGGCCCCAGGCCTGGACACTGGGTTCGTCCTGAGCTCTGCGAGGGGCTTTGGCTCCATGTGCAGCAGGCATCTGTGCATCCCTTTGGATGTGAGATGTTGGCGCTCGGCTTGGAGGCCAGCGCAATCTGGGTGTGGTCAGGATCCAGTTCATCCTTTGGAGAGAGAGCACCTGCCCGGGGACCCCTCCGAGGTACATAGTCATGCAGTGCCCTCACAGGATGCCCGGTCCTCCGAGAACTTCCCGCCATTCCCCTGGACTCTCAGGTATGGGAGTCAAGTTTGGTGTGTGTGTCACAGGCGGGGGTACTGAGGACACCACGTGCCTGCTCGTGCGAAGACCTGAAGTGCTGCTTGAGCTCGTTCCCAAGGGGCCGTTGGCATCTGGGGGCCTGTGGGTGTCTTTCCACTGGCAGGAAATAATGGGTGGCCCATGTTACCTTTTGTGTCTTTTTTTTTTTCTTTGCCGAAAAGCCCTAATGCCAACGTCGCTGTCCTGCTATTGGAACCGCCCACCTCAGGCTCAGTGGCCCTCCTGTTTCTGGGCTGCTGCAGTGTTGTGTTGGGGTAACTGTGTTAACTTCGTTTGAATTTTCTTCCTGTTCTTTTGGAATAAGTGTTGATAGTTTGTGCTGCTTGTTCACCCCAGAGGCGAGGATGTCCTTTAGGCCTGGAGGAGCACAGCCCCTGCAGGGAGGTGCCGGGCCTCTACCTCTCATGTCATCCGCAGCCCTCTCCACATGTCTGCTCTTCCCTCCTCGTGCCCATGGCTGGGGTCACGGGCCGCTCGCTCTGCTGTTTGAGATCCTCGGAAAAGGTGTTTGCCCTGAAGGGAGATTGGGGGTGTGCGGCTGATTTTAAGTAGGAGGAAATGATCGTAACAGAATGAGCAATGCCTAGCACTTAGTCTCAGGCTTGAGAAATTGTGTTTTAGAAGCAAGGTATCCCCAACTCCGGTTTCCTTCAAATTAAATCTTTTAAAGAGTCCACAAATATAAATAGTTAAAGCCTAAAACTATGCAACAGAGGGCCTAGAGCCGAAGCCACTGCCAACTCTGACTCCAAGACACCTCAGAAACTTGGCCCTCCTCCTCAGAGAACCCCCCCTTCTGCTCCTCCTTCCACACTGCTCCTTCCACACTGCTCCCTCCACACTGCTCCCTCCACACTGCTCCCTCCACACTGCTCACTCCACACTCCTCCCTCCACACTCCTCCCTCCACACTCCTCCCTCCACATTCCTCTTCCGCCCCTCCCCTTCTTCCTTCCTTCCTCCCCTTCTTCCTTCCTTCCTCCCCTTCTTCCTTCCTTCCTCCCTTTCCTCCTCCCTCCTCTTCCTCCTCCCTCCTCTTCCTCATCTTCCCCCTCTTCCTCATCTTCCCCCTCTTCCCCCTCTTCCCCCTCCTCCACCTCCTCCCCCTCCCTGTCCTTGGGCAACCTCCATGGAACTCTGGTTCAAAGTCACTGGTCTGTGGGGCCGCCCATTTGATAGACGAGTACGCTGGGGACCAGACACAAGTGACTGACTCAGACCAGCTCGCATGTCGTCTCCTGCCTCCTGTAACACCGGGTTGTCCCTAATGGAAGAGAGTCAATGATGCTGCTTCACTGGTCTCCAGGGAAAACAGGTTGATAACAGGTTATAAACATGGGAACGTTTTGGAAAAAGCGTCGTTCACTTGTCAGCTCCATCTCTCCTGCCCGGAAGATGTAGGGGAAACCTGCCTTCAGCCCACCCTCATCCCATAACAGGACAGAGGACAAAGGGGCAGAGACCCAGGTCCTGTCGGTGCCCTCAGGAAACCCCCCATTTCCTCCTCATGGTGGAAGTGGAAACCATCCCACTGGACTAGATTTTCCCGGGAAGCCCCTTCACCCCGAAAGCAAGGAATCTGGTTTGAGCACACACCATTCTCGGTGCCATGACTTTCTGCTGCTGAACCCTGCATACGTGGCCCATTGATCTTGCTAGTCCAGTGTTACTGGGTCCTGGGAGTTTCTGTGGGCTGATGGCAGGTGTTTACCATTGTGTTCAGAGGGGAGAACAGAACTTTATTTGTCGAAATCAGATGATAACCATTGCCATGTGATTCCTTGGGTTGGTTTGGGTGGGGGGTGCTCAATGCTTTTCCTGAGGGCTAAGTTCTAGTTTGAGACCGTCTGTCTTTGTCGCCCAAGCTGGAGTGCAGTGGTGCGATCTTGGCTCACTGCAACCTCTGCCTCCTGGCTTCAAGCAGTTCTCCCTGCCTCAGCCTCCCAAGTAGCTGGGATTATAGGTGTGTGCCACCACGCTTGGCTAATTACAAAAATGTTTAATATGGCCTGGGTTTTGCCATATTGGTCAGGCTGGTCTCGAACTCCTTGCCTTAAATGATCGGCCCACCTTGCCCTCCTAAAATACTGGGATTACAGGCTTCAGCCACTGTGCCCGGCCTGATCCTGACATCTTTTAAAGCTGCCTTCATGTACCAAAAGCCAGTCTATGTTTGAAAATCAGTCTTGAAGAGCCTAGGAGGAGAGGGATAAGCTTCAACTAGGTAAATAACTGTGCATATGTTAAAAATATGGGCCAAAATCTACCCCAAATGTTAACTCTTCTGCTTTGCGTATTATATCCATTTATAGTTATTTCAGTACTAAGATTTTTAAAGACTCTTTTGATAATTATGGAGAAATTACTATTAAAACTCAGCTGCATTTGTAACACTTCAAAGAACTAATTGGATGACATTTTTCCCAGAGGCATTTTGGATTGTTACATAATTAATGTTTATCTCTTTGCCAGAAATCTTTTTTTTCTTTTCCAGAACAGATACCTGAAAAGAAACTTACCTTTGCATTAAGTGTTATTTCACTGTGTGACAATCAATTTTTGAACGTGAGAACAAGATCATCATGTATTTTTGGGATAAATCTTGCTTAATAGTGATAATGCTAAGTGTTAAAATTATGCAACAATTTGTTTCTTTGAAAATTACTATTTGCCTTCTCCCCAGGTGGGAGCTGATGAGAACATGGATGTAAAAATTAAATTGTATTTAGCTTGTATAAAATAAGTTTTAAAAAAAGCTTTTTGTTTTGTTTTGTTTTGTGCTACTACTGAAGTTGCTTCGTTGTGGAAATGAGGTTATTGCAGGCACCTAGAATTTTATCTCCTTCACTTGTACAATGGGAAGAAATTCTCCAACAAGCACAGGAATCTGACTTTCTGATATTGAGACTCCTAGGCGTCAAGCCCCGTGGAAAGGTTGGTGGTTACGTGAGCGTTGGCGTTGATGTGGGCACCCTCCAAGTTGGGTGCAGGGAGCAGGGAAGGGCAGAACAGGCCCCTCAGAAGCCATGAGAAAATCAAGTGTTGGCAGCAGCGGTGAGGGTTGATGTCAGGGGCCAGGAGGAGGTGGTGAAGGGAGCATGTGCCTCAAGGCAGCCCTGGAACCCGCGGTCCCTGCAGTGAGGTCTGATCTGCAGGGGACGTGGACGGCCACGTGGCAAGGCCCACGGACAGCCTGGACTTGGCTGCCTCAGAACTCTGGTGGACGTTGCAAACGGCCCCACAGGGTTGCAGTGCACATTCCTCGGACAGAGAGAAGACGCTTGGAACTGTTTTCGGCACGAAGCCAGCGCCCTGTGAACAGTGGCCACTGCTGTCGTGACTGAGTGCCGTCCAACTGGAGGCATTTGCTCTGCTCAGTTCACTTAATTGGGCTTAAGTGAACTTAATGGGGTTGCCCTGCCTTTAACAAGCTTGATGCATTGAACGAGGACTCAGTCAGTAAAGTACTCTGTAAATATGTTCTCCTGGCTAGAGTGAGCAAAGCCCAGGGAGAGAGTGGTTCCTCAGTATTAGACAGGTGTTTGTGGTGGGGCCAGCTGTGCGGCTGCCAGAGCGAATGTGACTAGGAAGCCTCTGTCCCCCCGGAGGTGGCCAGCGTAACTGTTACACGTGCCGTAGGTAGAAAGTGGGCACTGCTGGGAAACTTGCTCATGTTGCTGTTTTCTGATTGGAAATTCAAGGTTTCTGAGCATCCTACATCGAATTTGTACATTGCTGAGACTGTACACCTTTCAACACTTGTTTTTTCCTGCTTTTCGGATCCATACAACCTGGCATTTGGCCGTGGCTTCCAGGACAGGCTGGATGCAGAGTGAAGTCCTCTCCTCACTGTCAATCTTTGCAGATGTCTTTCTTGAGAGTCTCAATTAGGTTTTTACTTAACTAGACTTTTAAAGTTGCCATGCACATAACTCTACCAGTTACAATCGTGAGCTAACGTGGGTTTTTGGTTTTACTTTGATGAATGTTTAACATTTGCATGCTGGATGTGGGGGTGGAGGTCATTTATCTGCTTTTCATTTCCTTCTTGGTTATACTTAGTGACTTTTCAGGTACGGTGTGGAAAGCCTGGTACAGGGTGAATTGCAGGCTGCAGTGTGGCGCGGTGGACGAGAGGCGCGGGCTGCAGTGTGCACAGTGGATGAGAGTGAAGCTATTTCCATCATCGAGGGAAACACACAAGAAACAATTTAAAAAACTGATCATCTAGCTTGAATGAGGTCCAACAAATTCAGTTTGCAAAGTTTAACTTCCAAGTTAACTTAGTAACTTTTCCCCTAAGTCATTAATTTAGTAGCTTATGTTTATTGCCTAAAGCAAGTCATAAATTCTAAAATGAATGACTAAACATGTAATAATTTAGGCATACAGCACCTGAAGGGAAAACTGCCAGTATGCTAAAATATTGGATACAGATGCTCAAAAAATATAATGTAACATTCTTACAATGCATGTGCTTTTAGCATGTAACTTGGTGAGTAGTTTTGAGCTATATTTGTAGGAATGTGTATCTTGAATACCTTAGGACACCACTGGAGATGTGTGCTTGAGAGGTATAAATACTCAATGTTCTTCTCCCTTCCCTTAAATAAAAAACATTAGCTCCCTTCATTTTTATTTTTATTTTTTGAAGTGGACTCTCGCTCTTGTTGCCCAGGCTGGAGTGCAGTGACGCAATCTCGGCCCGCTGCAACTTCCGCCTCCGGGGTTGAAATGATTCTCCTGCCTCAGCCTCCCCAGTAGTTGGGATTACAGGTACCCACCACCATGCCCCGCTAATTTTTGTATTTTTATTAGAGATGGGGTTTTGCCATAGTGTCCAGGCTGGTCTCAAACTCCTGACCTCAGGTGATCTGCCCACCTCGACCTCCCAAATTGCTGGGATTACAGGCGTGAGCCACTGCGCCTGGCCAGCTCCCTTCTATAATGATTTATACAGTTGTTTTTGCTTTTTGTATTTTTGAGACGGTGTCTCACTCTGTCGCCCAAGCTGGAGTGCAGTGATGCAAATCTTGGCTGACTGCAGCCTTCACCTCCTGGGCTCAGGTGATCCTCCCACCTCAGCTTCCTGAGTTGCTGTGACTAGACACACGTCACCACGCCCAGCTTTATTATTATTATTATTATTATTTTTATTTTTGGTATTTTTAGTAGAGACAGGGTTTTGCCATGTTTTCCAGGCTGGTCTCGAGCTCCTGGGCTCAAGCAATCTCCTGGCCTCAACCTCCGAAACTGCTGGGATTACAGGCGTGAGCACCACATTTGGCCCATTTTTTTTTTTCTTCCAGGATTAGGAGTCGACTTTCAGAAAATCCTTCAACCTTGCAAGCTTAATTTTCCATAAAAGTATTCCTCTAGGATAAAAACAAGACACAAAGAAGTACGTGTGGACTGCAGTTAAAAATTTTCAACACAACTTAGCTTAGGAAAGTTGACATTTACAAAGAGCAGGAGGCCCGTTCAGTGCCTTCTGGGCACTGGGAATGGCGGTCTGTGGGCGACCCTAACATGTGCGGCGTCCTGAGACGTGATCGTGGTGTTCACGCTTTTACCGAGGGCTTCCCGGGAGTACCAGAGGCTGTTCTTCTGCGGTCGGCCAGCCAGGCAGCAGCTGCTGGAGAAGGAACAAATAGCAAAAGACAGATGTACACGGTGTTATTGTGGCAGAGAGGTTAAAACCAGGGTCACTTTGTTCTTACAGTTTTAAAAAACTAATAATGAAGTCCTTAAATATGTTCAGGATTTCAAAGCAGTTGTTGGTGTGTCTGTGTCTCTAGCTCCCGTTCGGGTGCTTCCTGAGAAGAGAGCTCAGAGACGCCACCTTTCCTTGATGAGGTGACAGTGTCTGGAGAGGTGTGAACCCTGTGGTAGGGGGGGTGAGTGACCTGGGGGGAGGCTGGGTCAGCGTGGGGATCCACCTCCACTCCACGTTCCTGTAGGGAATCCACAGTTCTAAGTCTTTATGATAGGGGTAAAATGAACCTGGAAGAGGTGTTATTTTTTAAGAAGTAAGTGCCATGCTCTTTTTTCCTCATACTTTTCCGTGTTTAAGCAGCATTGAAGGATAAGGCACTAGTAGCATGTTGTTTTGGAAACAATGTTGTTGGTTATTTTACATTGAATATGGTACTAAGGTTGCCTGGTAACAGAAGTTTTTCTTTAACAACATGGGACTCTGTTGAATCTGTTGCCCCATTGGCTGAGCCGTCTGAAATCAGTGCAGTAGCAGCTGAAGAGGCCTCTTCCCCTTGGAGGAAGCCGCTGGATTGGCAGGAGGCACCGCCCTTGATTGAGGGAGTGAGGCTGGTTTGCACGGACCCCACGTGGCCCCTGCGGCTCTCTCCTGCCCCCTGCTGGTTGGCCAAGCAGCTTCGCGACAGTGTGCTCAGTGTGAATGTTCACTGGGGCAGGCCAAGGCTTTTGTTCCAGAAACACTGACTTCAGAAATGGCCGGCCGTGTGTGTTGAGTATGGCAAGAAAGACTTAAGTGTGGCTTAAACCTCTTGAACAAAGCAAGTTGATGTTTCAAATGCATCTCGAAGGCTAATGACTTTGCTATGGTCAATATTCAGGAGAAAAGAGGGTTTGATGAAACAGAAAGACAGGAGTGGCAAGGGACGTGCTTGTGCCCCGTATGGCTAAGCGATGTCCTGGCCGTTCCACACCACGGCCTCTGAGCAGCCAGCCTGCAGATAGTGGCTCAATTTAGATATCCCTGATCTCTGCAGAGCTTTGATCAGGTAGCCCAGGAGCAGATAGACACAAACGCTGACTGGAAACCCTGGCACACGGAGGCACTGGAAACAGCAAGCTGCTATTAACATCATAGTGAGAGGCAATCGCCTGATCTCTTAGAGGTTCAGCTTCTTTTGCTTCTAGACGTTCATCTGCGTTACAATACAGTTTTGCTCAGTTTATCCCCATTACTCCGCTGTCTTCGCTGTTAAAGTCTCAGCCAGCACTTAGCTCTGACACTCCAGGAATTTGACTGTGCGGCTGACCAGGGCTACCTGGCATGGCTGTAAAGCAGGCGAGAGCTTTCCGGAAGGCAGTGACGAGAACCCGAGGCAGGAAAGAGCATTGCTGGTCCACATACGGCAGTGCACCTGCAGCAGAGCATGTACGTGCACGTTCAGGCTAAACCGGTGTAGGAGAGAAGAAAACCACCTATGATTAGTCACTTAAAATGCCACACACCCAACCCTTGAGACCCTAGCACATAGAGCAGTAGTGGTATTGGAGACTTCAGGTGTGCTGAAGTCTGATTTTCTCACTTAACTTTTCCAGCAGCGTTTTCCTCATCTCTAAGCTGGGGCTAACAACTGCCCTGCATAGATTTGTGCATGGAACCGTGCGTGTAAATTGGAGTAGCCCCCAGGACCTAGGAAGGACTCGTGGTCAGTGTCGGTGGTCATGCGTGCTGTACGGGTCCCCCAGGAGGACCATTGCTACAGATAACTCCCTCCGTTCAATGTCACTGAATGTAAAAGGTGGGAGCTTGGCTTCTGATGTGTCTGGTTTGCTGCAGGCCGCGCTGCACCCCGTGGTTTCTGAGCCCTGGGCTGAAGTACGCCCTGCTGCATCGCCTGTGCCGCTTTTGCTGTGCAACGAGAGCTCCTGCCCCGGGAAACTTCCTCGCGCCTGACGAGCACCACAGGCTGCAGCAAGACCTGTCGGAAGCGTGGGCTGGGAGGAGCCCGCCGTGGCCCTGTCCTCTCCAGGCTAGGAGCGACTTTGTGGGGTTTGTCGGCCCTTCTCTCAGGTGTCCTGTATCTCATGGATTAGCTGGCGAGCCCTGTCAGATGCCTCTCTCCTGTCTGGTGGCGCACTCTCTAAAACGCTGCCTGCCACCCGGATCTCCTGGCGCAGAGTGAGGCCACATCTGCAGACCTTACCGCACAGAGTCCGAAGGCATTCGGCAAGAAGGGGAGTGGGCTGCATGTGAGTTCTCACTAGAGAAACCGGTTCTGCTCCCTACTCTGCTTTTGGGGTGCCAGATGTTCAGACCTGCTGTGTCTATCGGGCGCCATGGCAGGGTGGTGGGAGTGGGGGCGGGGAGAAGCGCGGATGGATCCAGGAAAGGACTTAGTTGAATGCCAGCTGTCCACATATTTGTTGCTGGTCTTGGGCAAGCTCCATAGTTTCTCTGGGCTTCCGTTTGATTGTGAGACTAGGACGCCGCCCGAGTCTGAAGATGTCGGTGTGTGCGGGAATGCCTGGCGCAGTCACCATGGGTTTTCCTTCAGCCTCCTCCGTGCCCCTCCCTGGGTCAATCAGTATCCATGCGTGCCACAAGTAAATTACAGTCCCTCCGAAAAACCAGTTGACCCGAGTTTTATGGTCAAGCATGGTGAGTGTCCTTGCCAGGAAATGCCACTAGATGTCTCGGGCCTGCTCCTCTATGTCCACAGCAATCCCCGGAACAGGCTGGTTCAGGACGTGGGAGGTGGGAGTTGGTGTTGCACCTAGGACAGGCTGAAGTCAAAGGCTCATTTCCTCTGTGAGGGGTGATCAGGATGACACATCAAGAGGAGCCCCATGGCTGACCCTGGAGGTGGACGGTCGGGTCGGATTGGCCGCCTTCCAGCAGGTATTTCGAGTGATGCCTTCCCTGGGTCACGCAGCCCTGATCTGTAGGGCACAACTTCCCAGCTCCAGCCAATCTGGTCTTGCCGTCTCCTTCCAAGAAGGTAGGTGTGGCGCAGTTGCCTTTAAGCGGCTCCTTCTGGACGCCGCAGGGCGGCAGCAAGCAAGCATGGGCTCCTTTTTTATTAGGTTGACCAAAATACGCGGGGCCAGCTTTGCACGATCCCATTCAGCATCACACGTGTGCATCGGCCACTCACCTGTCCATCTGCCACAGACAGGCTTGGACAGGACCATTGAGTGGCCTTTACGGCAAAGAGCCTAAAGGGCTCACAGGAAACCTGGACCCAGCGCAATGGTAACAGCGCAGCAATACCTGTCATTGATCAAGGGGTATTCTGGGCCGGTCGCGGTGTTAAGTGATCGAGTTCGGTTAGCACTCTTAGAATTAACCCTCTTTTGCCTATCAGGAAATAGAGGATGGAGGGCATTAACGCCAGGGAGCAGGGAGTAAGGGGACACACAGAGGGGCTGAGGGGCTGGGTGCTCTGAGCCCACGGATCCGCCCCCAGGCCCCGGCTGCACGGGCACCAGGGCTGCTGCTCTGGAGGGGGTGAGGAGCTCTGGGGAAAAGATGGAGCCTGACGTGGGTAAGATTTGGATATTTTCAGAAGAGATTTTCAGCCTGGAATGAGGGTGTAAGTGACTGAATCGGAGTGATGAGCCAGATAGCCCGGCTGCGGGAGCTCCCCTGTGAGGTGAGGGAGGAAGGTCTTGGGGGCGCCTGGCTGAGCAGAGGCGCTGGGTCGCCAGGAGCCGCCGCGGGTTTGGAAAGGGGGAGAAACGCAGCGCCCTGCACTGCAAGGGCACCGAGACGTGGTTGTGGTTCTTCCTGACTGTGACAGGCACAAATGGTGCTGATGGTGGAATGCACGGAGTCTGCCTTCAGAGAACTCCTTGTGTCTTTTAAAACCTGGGCCTCTCATTTAAACTTGGTGGCCTCAGGTGAATGATCAGAAACAGTTTCTGTTGAGGTTGCAGAGATTGTGCGTGGCGTCTGCTTGTGCACAGCCTCTGACTGTGTATAGTCTCTGATTGTGGCCTCTGGCCTCTTTGTGGCCTCTGATTGTGTGGGTCTCTGTGTGTGGTCTCTGTGTGTGGTCTCAGTGCAGCCTCTGATTGTGTGTGGTCTCTGATTGTGCGCGACCTCTGATTGTGAACGGCCTCTGATTGTGGGTTGTGTGTTTCCCGGGATTAAGTAGATGAGCCTCGTGCTGGGGCAGATGTACCTTGTGTTGGGCATGTGGAGGAGGAAGAAGTTTAACCCATCCCCTCTTTGAGAATGGCAGGGCAGTAACAAAGGTGGTTGATTTATACATGGCCATCCTCGTGAGGTGAGGACCTGAAAGGTTTCCTGCTTTCCTGGAAAACTGCTCTGGGCATCACCATCACTGATCATGGACAGCAGCTCAGAAGCCCGTTTAAGGTGCAGGGAGGGACTGGCGCTGGTCCTGTCTGTGCCCAGGCTGCTGGTCACACCGACGGCCAGGGGATGGCTGCCTTTGCACGAAGTTGGGGTCAGAGTTAATTTGGGCAGTGTCGGCTTTGATTTAGGTCAAGATTGGTCAGTCGTCCTAAAATACTAGCCATGAAAGCTTTCATAGATTGTAGTTCTTTGGGAGGTTTCTATGCGGTTTTTAAAGCATAGGGCCCATGGCCAGTGTTGAATTACATTTTGTTCAGTGTAACTGACAGGACACTGGACCTTGAGTCCCAGGCCTGCCACCGGGTTCAGGGAGCTTCAGAGAGGGAGATGTTTGTGCTCAAGTTTTCACCGATGGGATGGGACATGGGCATGGGGCTGGAATGCTCTAACCTTCAATCTTCAGTCATCGGTATCACCTGTGCACACGCATATCGTTTTCAAAGATGGACAAGCTTTTGGGAAATATCTGAAGACTTTTCCAGTTTTGAAAGAAGCCGGGATGACACTGGAAACGTCAGGTGTCTTGGCTGCCGATCAGGTCTATCACTACGCACATGGTCCCTAACCTGGCACACCTCTGATCCCACACAGTGGGTGACCAGGTCCGTAACCTCAAAAGCTTCTGATTGGGCGCAGGTGGTGACTAGGTCTGTAACCTTGCCTGGCTCTGATTGGACACAGCAGGTAACCAGGTCCCTAACCCTCGCACACCTCTGATCATGCACAGCGGGTGACGAGGTCCATAACCTCACACTTCTGTGCACAGCAGGTGACCAGGTCCCTAATCTCAAAAGCTTCTGATTGGGTGCAGCTGGTGACTAGGTCTGTAACCTCGCGTGGCTCTGATTGTGCAGAGCTGGTGACCAGGTCACTAACCACACACACCTCTATTCGTACACAGCGGGTGACCGGGTCCATCACCTCACACCTCTGATTGTGCATAGTGGGTGACCAGGTCTGGAACCTTGCATACCTCTGATCGTGCACAACGGATGACCAGGTCCATGACCTGACGCCTCTCTGCACAGTTGGTGACCAGGTCCGTAACCTCACACCTCTGATCGTGCACAGCTGGTGGGCACAGGACCCACTTCAGTGAGGGGCTGACTTCCCAGGTGTGAAGGGGGAATGCTGTGTGGCTCGCTAAGCTCCTCCATGCTTTGGGGTCTCCAGGCTGTGGGCAGCAAGTAGGAGGTTGTCCCAGGAGGCTGCTGTGTGTTGGGGATGGGAGGCAGCTGCAGGGTGGAAGTAGGATGATGTTGTAGGGGGCCACTGTGGGGGGGTGGCACGGGAGGCAACTGCAAGTTGGAAGTAGGATGTTGTCCCAGGAGGCTGCTGTGTGTGGGGGAGGGAGGAGGCAACTGCAGGGTGGTGTGGTGGTCCCCGTGCCACTGATTTCAGGTTAAAATAGAATGTGGACCTCTTTTTACAATAGTTAATTACTCCGCTAGTTTGTGTTGCTGTCTCTTGCTGTGCAGTCCACAGTCTGACAACTCTGTGGTCCCCATGTTTCCCTCCTGCTCGTGTTACCCAATCCTGTGGGTCAGATGTGAGGAAACCACTCTCCACTCCTCATCTGGAGTGGTCTCGAGCTGGGTGTGCTGGTCTCCTTGTGGGCTAAAGTGTTCTTCTGTTACTGTTTTCTCTGTTTTTTGACTAAATTTAGCAGACTTGTGTATGGTGCAAACATTTTTAAGAATGTCTTTTGCCTTTATGGAAAAAACGCCTGCATTGCTTTAAAATGAACCTTTCCTGTGTCTCTATCCTTCCTCAGATTGCTCTGTGTTAGAAACTCGGTGGTGTGTGTGCTTCATGGCCTCATTCCATCAAGCACTGTAACCTCTGATGGCAAAAGTGACTGCACTCAAGGCAAAAAACTTTGCAAATGTTGAAAAGAATGAGCAAAAACAATATATTGTTCTCTTGTCATCCTGAAATGGCTACTCTTAATATTTTGATGTAGTTCTTTCCATTCTTTTTAAGTAAAGTTGCTTCTAACACAAGCACTTTGATTATATTGATCAAATTATATTCAGGAAATAAGGAGAAAGTAAAAAGAATATCCAGTTTGGGGCAAAAAGGAAGACGACATAGAAAGAGGCTGTAAAACTCCCTGCAACTTGAAAAGCTGGGTTGTGGTGGTTGTGGTTTTGTTTTTACCGTGAGAGACCACAGGATTCTTCTTGGCACTGAAGGGCAATAAGATAATACCCTGTGTGTGTTCTGGTGGCTGTATAAACCGAGCCGCATGTCCTCTTTCGAAGCAGAGAAAGCATGAGGTTTGAGGTAGTGGTTTGGTAACTCTTTGAAAGTCTGTTTGTAGGACTGCACTGCAGAGATTAGGTCAGTCTGAATTAGAATCGAATGATCTGTTCAGGCCTTGGGAGCTTTCTACACCGGGTGTACGCCTGTTCTGGATGTGGTGTAGAAGGAACAGGACTGGGAGGGTTTCTTGCTTCCCAGTCATAGAAATGCCTGCAATTATCACTGTTTGTTGTGTTTCGGGAAGCTATTTCAGGAGGGAAGTGTCCGTTCCAAGGCTGCTGGTTGGCCTTTCATCACCCTGGGGGTCTTGGTGTGGGTCACTGGAGCCGTGACTGCTCATGAGTGGAGCTCTGTCTCTCTCGCTGCCGCGCTGGTAGACAGCTAGTCACCAACACAGTGTGTGTCCCAGTGGCCTTTGAGAAGAATTCTCTACATCATTTTTATACAAGGTCCTTTTTCCTTTCAATGTCAACATCGTGTCTTCTAGCCAAGCGATATGTTCTTGCAGAAACAGGAAGTGTGGCCCAAGTGAGAAATGAGGGAATTGATCCATAACTGCTATCAGTTTTTATAGAGTTGAGCCATTGTAATTTATACACAAACATGTTAAATCTGTAGAAGTGAGTCACGGTGCCAGACCCTCACAAATGCCGAATGTCTACGTGGGACCTCTCTTCTATCGGGTCCACATCACAAGAAGAAAAGTCGCTCAAATGCAGGACGGAGTGGACGTGAATCTCTGAAAACTCCATGAATCAGAGTGACTGCTTTCCCAATTGCTGGTCTCCCCATTTGAGGTTGTGAGATTCCCGTTCTGAAGCTCCTTCAATTTCCCAGCATCCATTTCACTCCTTCATGGAGATAACAGACTCACACTGATACCTTGTTCTCAGATTTTCTAATTAGAAAAAGCACATATTTCACAAGAATTGTCCAACTAACTCACTCCTTAGCCTGGGGTAAGCCACATACCTCTTTTCTCTTTAAAATACTCACGTTTCAGAACTCTTGGTAAATTATTTAAGAATAGGAAGGTACCATGACTTTGGCCACAAGCAGTGTTATGTATAATGTGCAAGTGAGTGCCTTGAGAGCCATGGTTGCTAAGAACAAATTTTCTCAGAAGAGAAAAATGTAAGCAGTTCTTTACATGATCGTTAATTTTGTTTTGCCTAAATAACATCTTGTCGTTGTACAGGGATACAGGACGTTGCTGAGTGTTGACGGGGGCGAGTGGGTCCCGCTGCCCCATTGTGTGATCCTGAATATCGACAGGGGTTAGTGGGTCCTGCTGCCCCACTGTGTGTGACAAGCCCTTTGTTTCTGGCCCGGAAATGTGCCGGCTCCGTCAGTGCATTGGGCTGGTGTTGGCTCCCTTTGTTAGTTGGCATGCGAGGCAAAATCTCACACCTTTCACTCTTATTGACATACAGATGCCAAAGCTTTGAACAAATTCTTACTAAATCAAACCCAGAAATATGTAAAAGGGATAAGAATACCATGAACACTTAGAGTTTGTTCTCATGATCTGTAGTTTTGCATTGCACATTTGGCTCATCATTCAAAAATCAATGTAATTCACCACATTAACAAAAAATAAAGCAGAAAACCCATTTATTTTATCCTCTCGGTAGACACTGGAAAACATCTGTTGAAATTTAATAGTCCTTATACGAATTTCCTATCACATCAGGAACAGAAGGGAACTTTCTCCGTTTGATAAAGGCCACTCTTGAGAAACAAGAGCTGTACCCCCTCCTCGGTGGTGGCAGCCGGGAAGCTCTGCCCACAGTCAGGGGTGTCGGGAGCATGGCCATTCTCCGTGCTTCAGGTTCGCATGGTGCGCACGGGGTCCCTCGTCTGTGAAGTGAGTCAGGAGAACTAAGAGGCATAAAGACTTGGAAGCAGGGAGATGCTTGATGTACAGAAGATACAGGGCCTTATTTAGAACATTTTAGGAAATGTACAACCAACCAGAAATGATGTGAATTTTGCAAGCATGCAAGATGGACTCTTCGCAACAGATGTATACAGATGCCCAGTGGCCCATGAGAGGTGCTCACCCAGGGAGTCATTGGGTAAGTACAACTTAAACCCACGAGGTTCCCCTTCACAAGAGTGGAGAAGGGAGGACAGTAGCAGGTGTTGGTGAAGATATGACAGACTGGATCTCAGACGGAAGGATACTTAAAACGGCACAGCCACTTCTGCAAAGTGTGGCAGTTTCTTTAAAATGTGTACACTTACCATATGGCCCAGCAGGTATGCTGTAGACGTTCACCAAGGAGAGCAGAAAATGTGTGTCCTTGTAAAAGAATGCACATTATCTCCAGAGTAAATTGTCATAGCCAAGAACGGGAAACAACATAAATCTCTCTCATCTGGAGAAACATGAGCAAATTCTGATATATTCATACATTGTCCTAGTTCCCATCAGGAAAAACGTACAAAATGCTGAAACCAAAACAGACAACGGGGATGAGTTCCAGGAGCCTTGAACTGAGCAGAGAGTGAACACCACGCCGTGGAGTCCATGTGACAATGGAGAATCTATGCGAGTCTCGGGTGACGGAAGAGCGCCAAGAACACTCCTCGAGAATGAACAGTGGCTGTCTCTTGAGGGCTGGGATTGACTGGGAGGGGACTTGTGGGAACTTTGATGCAAAAGATTTGATTAGGGTAATAGATTTCCATTTATCGAAATGCGCCAAGTGTACTCAAGATCTGAACATTTCACTGTGTATACTTTGTACTCCCTACCTTCCAAAAAAACAATGAAAAAATAATTACAAATGAGCACTGAACTCGATAGATTTTTCACCGTGGTATTAGATAGCAATTCTGAAAGCATTTCTTTATCTCCAGGCTTAAGCAAATAAGCTTAATAAATCAGTGAATATATTGAGTGCTGCAGGTGCCAGGTTTCTTTCTTGGTAAGAGGTAGAAATAAGAAAAGGCCAAAGCCTGGAATGGATCACGTGGGATTAGGTTGCAGCAGGGGGTGCAAGTATAAGCTGGTGGCTCCCGACAGATGTAGACAGGGACAGAAGTGCCTGTGGATGGGTGTGGGTGCACATGCGTGTACATGCGTGTGTGTGTTCTACTTGCCGGCAATGCCCAGCAGCACCCGGTGCCCACTCTTAGCTTCTAAACACCGTTCTTCACTAGAAGGAGCCCTGGCCTAAGGGCTGGGGAATCCGGTGTCAAATCTGGGACCAGTTGAGCAACAGAACAAACCATTGTAACTATGAATCATAACCCACGAAGCCAGACTCCATGAGTACATATGGACATATGTAAATGAATGCTGAAAGATAAAATAATTATTTTTCAGTGAATATGGAAGATCTAATGATTTAGAAGGAATGACAGGAAATCTGTGGCTGCTAAAACTAGTAGTGGAGAATTCATGGAAAACAGAATATGCACATAGTGTCAGGGTGTCTCCTCCCAAATCTTAATTTCAACGCGAGAAGTAGCATCTTTGCTTTGGAGGCACTTAGGCACCACCTTCACTGAGTTGCCGATGTTAACATTGTCACACAGGACAGACTTCTGCGGTGTCCCGGCTAAAATGCATACTCCTGAGTCTAGTCCGGAAGATACCAAAATAAAGGACAAGCTGTAAAATAACTGACCTGTATTCTTTCACATTTCCAATTTCAAGAAACACAAAACCTGAGAAACTTGGATGCTGGACGGGTAAAAATCACATGACAAATCAATTCATCATCCTGGATTGGATCGTAAAAGAGGAAGACAAAGTAAGAAAATTATGGAGACAGTTGACAGCATTTGAAAGTGAACTTTGTATATGACAGTTAAATTTCCGGATCTTGAGGAAAGTGAATGTGAGAGCATATCCTTGTGTTTAGGAAATACATTGAAACATTTAGGTATGGAGGGACATAGTATCTGAAATTTATTTTCATTTGACTTAGAAAATTCATGGGCGAGGGGGGAAAGCAGTGATGTAAGATAGGAGCAGTTGGGCCTAAGTTGAGCCTGGTAAGTTATGTGGGAATTCACTACGCTGGTCTTGCAGATTTTCTGTGTCTTTGAAATTACATCCAAAAAGTTTAAAACGGAGAATATGCAAAACAAAAAGCGATTTGTGCAAGTGAGTGGACTGTCACCTCACTGATCCCTTCAGTTTTCGGCCATGAGCCAAGTCAGTCACATAGTGGTTTTTGACCTGGGAATTAGAAATAGTGGCCAGATGACCAGGCTCTTTATCTAGTTAGGGAGAGAAGTGTGCACAAAGGCTGACCAAGACCAAGCAGTGTGATGAGTTGCTCGTGGGCATGATGCTGAGGGTCTGGGTCCTGTCTTAGGTGGCAGCTTGGGGGGTTTAAGCCAGAAAGCCATGTCCGATTCCCTTTCAGTGGGATCATTCTCGCAGCTTCAGAGAAAACTGCCCCAACCCGTCTTCACTCACGCTGGCCATTTTTGGTGGTGGTGGTTTTATTCTGCTAACACCGTTCTCACTGACAGTTTAGGGCCTTTGAACGGATTTTTGCCTGTGTCTCGAAGATTCTCGTCTTGACAGCTGGTATGTTTCATTCCTGTTGTTCTGATTCTGTGTTAAGAGGGTTCTTCCCTGGCTTCACAGTTTGGAGTTGCTGCTGCATCTGTCTCTGCTTTAATTCTCTAGTCCATCTATCACTTGTCTCATCCCTTAACAAGTGGCCTGCGTGAGATGCCATGAGACTGTCTGCCTTATCACCACTGCGACCCCAGCCCATACGGACTTACAGAGAAGGCATTCAGTGAATGTGTGGAATTAATGTAATGGGTTAATAGCCACAAAAATGTCTTAATGGTTGTTTTAGTCCATTTCCATGCTGCTGATAAAGACATACCCGAAACTGGGAAGAAAAAGATTTAGTTGGCGTTGCAGTTCCGCATGGCTGGGGAGGCCTCAGAATCATGGTGGGAGGCGAAAGGCACTTCTTACATGTCAGCAGCAAGAGAAAACGAGGTAGAAGCAAAAGCGGAAACCCCGATAAGCCATCAGATCTCATGAGACTTATTCACTATCACGAGAATAGCACAGGAAAGACGGGACCCAGTGATTCAGTTACCTCTCCCTAAGTCCCTCCCACGACACATGTGGGGATTCTGGGATGTAGAATTCAAGTTGAGATTTGGGTGGGGACACAGCCAAACCATATCCATAGCCAACACAGTCCTGGCCCATGGCCGGTGTTGAGCTGAGCTGCGACCGTGGCTGTGTGAGTTGGGGTGCGAGGCGTGCACACGCCTCTCAACGGTACAGTGAAAGGATTTGGAGGCTCAAACGTGTGACCTACAAAGAATCTCCAAAGATCAAGGTTCATTCACCCTAAAAAGAAAAATCTCAGTGCAGTTTACACCCAGTGTTTGCTTGCGGATATGGATTCTAAAGTATTAAAATGAAAAAAGTCTGTGAATAAATTTTAATGTCTTTACTGGAACTGTAAACACTGATTTTCTTTCCTCACCCACCCATCTGTTGGTGAGTTTCAGAAGGTGGATGAACCGTGCTGCGGGGACAGAGAGGAGGGTGCAGCTTGGCCTCTGGGACCTCAGCTGAGCACTGACTGAGCTCTCTGCGTTTCAGACGTCCACACGGAAGCTGTCCAGGCGGCTCTGGCCAGACACAAAGAGCAGAAGATGGCGGTGCCTATGCCTTCCAAACGCAGGTCCCTGGTCGTGCAGACCTCCATGGACGCCTACACCCCTCCAGGTAAGGGACACGCTCCCCGACGCTGCCTCCTGAACACGCTGGGTGCCTCAGAATTGACCACTAGCCCAGTAGTCGGGTTTCTGCCTTCAAAGTCATGGTGCAGAAATGCAGATTTTGTGAACCAGAAGTCCGAAAACAGTGTATGAAAAGTAACATTATGTATCTGTATAAATACACATTTTTAAGTTTTCATCAAGATTCATACATACGATACATACCAGTAAAATCTCACACAGTTTTATTCATTTAATTCCTTGTAGGGAAAAGGGAAGAGTTCGTAACCCTCCGGGTGGAATTGGACTTTTCTTCTGATTAGGCTGGTGCATGCGTGTTCTCAAATCTTCAGATAAGTGTGCTGTATTGTTGGATTGTTTTAGAACAAGCGAATTGGACAGTTTAGGCAGCTACCCGAATCAGGTCATAAACTTTGCCTGCAAGGTGCCAGCTAGTATTTTAGTTCCTGCAGGCCATAAGGTCTCTCACAACCACTCAACTCTGCCCTCTGCCATGGGCGATAGCAAATGCGTATGGCTGTGTACCCAGAAAACTTTATTTACAAGAACAACGGACCAGATTTGGTGCAGGGACCTGCCAACCCCTGATCTAAATTACTGAAGGTAATAGCCAATTTATATTTCTGCTATATAATACTGCTTTTCTTTAATCTTGAATTTTACATAGCTACGCTAATTCTCCATTTTCTCTGCCCAAATAATTATAAACTACATTACATGATCTTCACACCCAAGTAAAGCAGAAAGTTTAGTTATCCAGATACTTGTTAGAGACACGGATTGAACCTATGCTATTTGGTGTTTAGTTTCTGTGATTTTGATTCCAACATTATTCATGCCGTTGTTGCAAGCTTGTCTTTCAAAGGACCTGAATCGCCTTACATTCCACGTTGAAGCTACATATACAACATTTGGGGGAGTATTTTTACTTCTGACGTTTAGCTTAGTCTTGGCAAGCAGTGAGACAGAAGAACGTGCCTCAGATCAGAGCTGAGGTCAAGTGTATGTCCACATGACTGCAAGCAGCTCCTGAGTTTCACCTTTACATACCTTTACAAACGAAGGTACTGGAATTTAAAGGACAGAACTTAGAGTGCATCACTTTGGGTTTTTGTTTTGAGACAAGGTCTTGCTCTGTCACCAAGGTTGGAATTCAGCATCATGATGGCAGCTCTTGGCTCACTGCAGCTGTGACCACCTGGGCTCATGCGGTCCTTCCACTTCAACCTCAGGCAGCTGGGACCCCAGGTGCTCGCCACCACACCCAACTAATTTTTAAGTGTTTGTAGAGACAGGGTGTTCCTATGTTGTTTTTGTTTTTCATTGACACATGACTTGTTCTTCATGTAAAGAACGCAGTGCCAGCCAGGCAAGGGAGTGAATGCCGTGCTAGCAAGTTGTTGACAAGGGAGCCCTTTCTGCCAACGTGCTCCCTTGGGCTCCTCCCTTTCCTTATTTTAATATTAAGCCACAGCACATAATGAAGGGCTGGGCACGATAGCTCATGCCTATAACTCCAGTAATTTGGGAACCCAGGGCAGGTGTATGGCTTGAGCCCAAGGGTTCAAGGTCAGCCTGGACAACATGGCAAAATGTACAGAAATGCCTTTTGTACACCTTGTCTTCACCAAAAGTACAAAAAATTAGCTGAGCCTGGTGGTGTGCACCTGTAGTCCCAGCTACTTGGGAGGCTGAGGTGGGAGAATCACTTGAGCCCAGGAGGCAGAGGTTGCTGTCAGCTGAGATGGCACCACTGCACTCCAGCTGGGGCAACAGAACAAGACCCCCATCTCGATAATAAATACAGACTCTTTAGAAATGATTAGGCCAGGCATGGTGGCTCATGCCTCTAACCTCAGCAGTTTGGGAAGCCAAGGCAGGCAGATTGCTTGAGTTCCCAGCATTTGAGACTAGCCTGGGCAACATTCCAAAGCCCATCCCTACAAAACATACAGAAATCAGCCGGGAATGGTGGTGTGTGCCTGTGGTCCCAGCTGCTTGGGAGGCTGGGATGGGAGAATCACCTGGGCTGGGGGAGGTTGAGGCTGCAGGGAGCCATGATCGTGCCACTGCACTCCAGCCTGGGCAACAGAGCTAGACCCTATCTCAAAAAATAAAATGCTTAATCCTGTTTCTTTAGTTTATAATTTGCAAAAACTTATGGAAAAAAATGCATTTGTATGTGTTCTTTGTGTAACTAACAACATGGACGTAAAAGGATAACCCACTTGAAATATTTTAAACCAAATTTTTGGCATTAACCAGTATGTAAGGCAACAGGCATTTTTCTTGACCACTTGTTATAAGAGAAATGACTTTGAAATGAAAGAAGCATTGCGGTTATTTGCTTATTTCTCGTATTGAATCCAACCGCTGAGAAATGTTACTGGGTCATGCATGATGGATAACTTAATTGTCTGCAAAATATAAAAGAATATTTGAAATGTTATTTTTGTGAAATGTTTGGATTTATTTGACTAACATTTTTATATAAACCATAAAGCATCCTTTGTAAATTTTCATCAGGAGTCCTCTTGGTATCACATGGGGCAGTTTTGTAAAATCATAAATGTCAATATCATAAAATTTTTTTACTCCCAGCCTATTTTGTGCTTAGCGATAGTTTGCATGTTTATTACCGTAGTTACTAGGTCCAAATCTTAGCTGCATTTTCTTACCTAGTTTTCTTGGTTGCTGGTAACAGTGGTTAGATCTTACTCAGTTTCATTGCCCTTCAGAGAATGTTCTTGAAGTTTATCTTCTATGAAATGACTGGCTGCTGACCTGGCTCGTAGTTTCTGGAGAAACTCTCATTAGGATTGTGGCAACACTAATATTCTATGGGTGAAACTTTCCTTTAGTTTTCACATGTAAAGATATAGGAATAATTTGCCAAAACTTGTTCTAGCCATGATGAGGGAACAGGGACTGAAGTCACACATCTGCCACAAACAACTGTAAAGCTGCACAAAACGAATGAGGTGGCTGTTTTTAGTCTGTGACCACAGCTGTGCCAGCCAGAACCTGAGGGCAAGGGCAGGAGAATGAATGAGACGCACCCACAGTACACTTGTCCTCTGGAGTACACCTGCAGATCGTGGCACCGAGAGCTCAGGTGTGGGCGGAGCATGGCCCTCCTACCAGGTCCAGGAGGGGGAGATTGGAGTGGGTGCAGGATTGGAGCTCTCCACAGATTCACACCAACAGCGAATCCAACCAAGCCTGCCCATGTCACGATGACCCAGCAGTGCCTGTGCTAGCTGCTAAAACAGGAGCTGCAAAGCTTCAGAGGAAGGTTAGGGATCCTGAGTGTGCTCAACAAGTTACCCACAATGTGTAATATTCAGCAAATCATCACTGCATACACAGAGAAACAGGAGGTAGAGTCTGTGGTCAAGAAAAAGGCAGTAAAATAGCGCACACACATGCAGGGTGGTCTCTGTCACTCACCACATGCGGCAGCTGAGCACATGAAGTGCGCCCGGTCTGAAGTGGATTTGCTGTGTGAAAGACATGCTAGTTACTATAAAAAATAGAAAATACTGTATTTGTGTATATATGTATATTTTATATATATATATATATTTTTTTGTTTTTGTTTTTTTTTTTTTTTGAGACGGAGTCTTGCTCTGTCGCCCAGGCTGGAGTGCAGTGGCGTGATCTTGGCTCACTGCAAACTCCGCCTCCCGCGTTCATGTTATTCTCCTGCCTCAGCTTCCCAAGTAGCTGGGATTACATGCACCCGCCACAACGCCTGGCTAACTTTTTGTATTTTTAGTAGAGATGGGGTTTCACCGTGTTACCCAGGATGGTCTCGATCTCCTGATCTCGTGATCCACCCGCCTCGGCCTCCCAAAGTGCTGGGATTACAGACTTGAGCCACCGCATCTGGCCTATTTGTATTTCTTATTGAAAGTATAGTATGAGCATTTTGAGTTAAAAATATACTAGTTTATATATTTATATGAGGCTACAAGGAAGGTTTCAAGTTCTATAACAGGACTCTCAATTCTGTTGGAAAGTGCCAGTCTAGATGTCTGATACAGCAGAAAACTGAGTTTTTAAATCTATAATTATAAATATTTAGGGAATCAAAGTACAACGTGTCAGAGAATGAAAACGTTTTAATTCTTGAGCCAGAGGAAGGGCAAACACTTTTCACTATAATGGAGTTGGGGAATTTCAGGTTCCGTACATGATAATCTTGAGAATTGTCACTCCTTCCTCACAGGTAAAAATCTGAGCAACCTGAAAAATCAGCAGTTCTTAAACCTGCAAGAGAAGTGAGGTTACCGGCAAGCCACTGTCTGTAGATTGGCTGGACAGGTAAAGCAGATGAATCACCATACACTGGAGCACAATGCTCCAAGGAACCAAAGCTGGGATTGGAAAGCCTGAACTGGAATTGACAAATTGCTGCAGTGAGCTGTGGCCACGTCTGAGAGTTAAAACCTCCAGGAGGCCTGTGCCTATGGGTCTCATGCTTTTTGTGAATTGTATCATCAGAAGCTCAACCAGGTTCTCGAAGTGTAAATATGAGAGAAAAATCCCCTCATACATACTACAGGGGAAAGAGAATAAGAATCATTTTTCAATATGTGGGTGCACTCTTCACTAGGTCTACCTTCCAGAGAAGCTAGTTAAGTGGAGACTCACCTGGTGGGATTTTATCAGAGCCTTCTGACCTGGGGGAAAGGGAAATACCCAACTCCAACCTCCAGAACTGAAAAGCAAAAAAGAACAGAGTATCCAAGCACTATGGGACTTCCACAGAGGCATAAAATATGCATAACGGTAATACAAGGGGGAAGAAAGAGGAACAGAAGAACTATTTGTAACAGTAATAGCTGAATTTCCTCAGATTAATGCCAGACACCAAACCAGAGATCCAGGAAGCTCAAACACCTAGATTCTCTTAAATATTGTAATATGTAATATTTAAAATAGTTATAATTACAATGTAATAATACATTTGTGATATTAAATATTACAATTACTTAAAATGCAAACTAGAAACAAATTGTTTCTAAAAACCAAGAAGTGTGGATTCTATAAAGCTGATTTCTTCTATTCTTAATTCTAAGCCTTTCAAAGAATAAAGTACTCTCACATTAATAAACGACAGGCGAAACAAATACAAATGAGGCCGCCCTCTGTGACACGGAAGGCCCTATGACCTATTCCACCTCTTCTAACACCAAGTGTGCGGTTTCTCTCACCCTCTCTGGACACCAACTGTGTATTCTACAACTGAATTCAGGTCTGAAATTAGGGCAGACCGCACAGGTCAAGGTCTCAGACCCATGAGACAGCCCCCACTTCACCAATGGCAAGTTTCAGGTCTCCCTTGTTTCTGACCGACCACCTAAAAATCAGGCTTGCCATGTCCTCCTACTTAAGGTCAATAACTTGCCAGACTGGCTCATGGCACCCAGGGCAACACCTTTACCTACTGTCACCAGTTCACTATGAAGGACCTGTGAACAGCCAGATGAAGAGGTGCATTGCTCCAGGCCTGGGGGGCGGGGGCGGGTTGCAAGTGCAAGTGCTTCTGTCCCTGGGGAGTGGGAATACTGCCCTCCCAGAATGTCAAGGTTTTCCCCAACCTGCAAGCTCTCCAACCCCCACCATTTAGGGTTTTGTAGAGGGGTCACTATAGACATGGTTGATGACATCTTTGGCTATTGGGGATTGACTCAGCTCCAGCCCTCTCCCTCCAGGTGAGAGATTGGGTTGGAGACTGACAGATCCAGCCCTCTAGTCTGAACCCCAGACCCACCCTGAGGCTGCCTAAGGGTCCCCCGCTCGCAGGCCTGTCCTGAGTAAACAAAGGCACTCTGACACTCTGAAGATTCCAAGGGTCTTAGACCCTCTGTGCCCAGAACCAGCTGAAGACCAAATAGCTACGTCTCCTTGGATGGTACAATCACAAGCTCTCATCAGCTGACGGTCCGGGACAGGTGTGCTGAGAGAGCTTTGCTGTGGCCCTGTTGCTGGGAATCTTTGTTTTCAATCCTTACTGGGGCAACAGACGCTTTCTGGTCATTCCCCAAGCTGGCTGAATTTACAGTCTTTTCCGTTTGATTCCACTGTTCCGGCCCAGTTCTTCTGAAGCCTCTTTCAACATCGTTGCCTCCCCTGGGTGGTGAGATCCTGTGGCCCTCACCCAGCAGGAGACATGGATGCCGGGATCCGGCTACCCTACTTCCAGTTGGATTGTGAAGAAGCCGGCCCTAAGCCTGCCCTTCCTAGGTCTCTTTCATGCCAGAAATGAGACGTTTTATTTGTATTTCATTTTAGGTCGATACGATGACACACACATTGGAGTTGGCCAGTTCACTGGCCAGGCACCTGACTCTTCTGGATAAGAAACAGGCCCCACACTGCCAGGACACAGAAGGGCAGCCTCGGTCCCCACGGGGTCTTGACAGAAAACCACAGCTCCCGCAACTGCAGGAATTCTACAGATTTTCACTTAGAAGAAAATGCCACCCAGGAGTACCCACCCCGATTACTTTTCTCAAAAGTGGTTTTGCAAAGGCTCAGAAGAAAAGTCAGGACACAGGGCGCCAGCCAGCCCCACCTTCCCAAAATCACTGGCCCCGGGGCCACCCACCTGCAATCAAACTGTTAGAGATGGGCTTTTCTTCTCAGCTGTTACCAGAGCAAATATACCTGGAGAAGCATGCATTCGAGTAGGGTGCCTCTCTCCAGAGGTCCTGGAGAGTGAGGCTTCAGCAAGTCACTGGCCAGGGACCCCGGGAACTTCACAGTTGGGGGGCTGGAGGGTAGAGGGGGCAGAACCCTAACGGTGGGTGAGTTGAAAATGGAAGAGCATTCTTCACCTCAGAGTCTCCTGGGGCCTTTCCCTTCAGGAACTGAAGGGGTGAGGAGGGCTGTGCAGTCTCAGACAGGTGATACCTGGGCTTTGAGAGCCGACGCATCTGTCCCCAGAGCTGGGCAGCCGCCTGCCCAACCCACCCTGTAATAACTGGAGTCCTTTGTCCCCACCCAGCGCCAGTCTGGGGGTCTGGTGCACACTGTACTTGATCGACCCATCCCATACATGAAGTGCTGATGTCACTTTCGTACTTCAACTGCCCCCCCCAAAGTATACCTTCCGGACACTGGAAAAAAGACAGCCCTTGATGTAGCCCCAAGTCCTCTGCTCTCCATGAACCTCCTGAGGGCGACTGCAGCATGGCGAGCAGGGAGCCCCGGGCTTCTTGATAAAAGTGTAAAATGAAGCTCTGTCTGAAAGGACCCCCATCTGTTAGATTTGGAAAACATCTAAAGGCCGTTTGCTTTTCACAATGACTAGACTCTTAGGAATGTATTCTAAGGAAAGGCAGAAGATATGGAGAAACAAATTCAAGAATATTCTTTGCAGCAATAGCCAGGGAGGAAGGGAGGGAGAGAGAAGAAAGAAAGAGAGGAAAAGGGGAACAGAGAAACAGGCA